>NW_028278203.1:300000-442993 GCF_059751315.1 Micrasema longulum
TGGAAATAGTCAGTTTAATGAAAATATTTTTTTAAGTCCATATCGAAAATAGTTCGTTTCGACAAAGAACTGATATTTAAGCTACAAAATCACTCAAAATTAGTGTGCTTTGGATGAAAAATAATTTGTCAACATATTTTGCGTCCCTCAATCTACATGATACGACATTAAACTCGATTTTGTATCAATTGTTATATTGTTTAAATAAACTCGTATTGATGTGTGGAAGATAATATGATAAATTAAACAAGCTAATGACAGAAAATAAGCCCTGTAAATGCCTAGACATCCATATTTTCCAATAATTCGTCTCGATTAAGATAGTTTTCTATTTAAATAGTTACCGCTCATTTCAATTAGTCTTTTTAAAACTGTATTTTTAAAAAGGCTGCGCTTTATTTAGGTACTTCAATAATTCAACAATAGATCATTTAATCGGGTTGTGGCTTAGTCTCAAACCACTCGAATTTTATTAATTTGTATATTTAATTCAATAAACTCATTATGGCTTTGAAATTGGAAACAACGTGTAAATTAGTCGAACTGACAGATTTATTCTGTACAATCTGTACAAGATAAAAATCTCGATTTCAGATTTCAGTCCTCGAAAATTCAATTACCAAATTAAAAATATTTTCCATCGGGCCTTACTTATAAACTTGGCATAAAGTTACGCCTAGGAATAGTGGTAGAATAAGGATAGGAATACCATCCTTATTATATTGGTAGAATAATAATGGTATTCCCATCCTTATTTAACCAGGATGCCTAGGAGTAACTTTATACCAAAATGACTTGCCATTTATAATCAATTTTTCACCGTGACACATTTGAAATAATTTTTATATATAATCTCGTATCTGAGGTACGTTTTCGAAAGTAAGCTTAAGCTTTACGTAAAATTAAATTAAGTATGACAGGTGTTTTTTAAATGAAAATTTGATTTAAATATGCAGTTCTTTTGGCTTGCAAAAATCCGTTTATTTATATAATGTAAACTTATAAACATGCCTTAATTTTTTTTTAAAGAAAATAATCTATATCTGATTCTTTTTGCAGTGGTACAACGCACTTTCTCCCCCACGAAAAACCTTTTTTTGTCAGTAAACGAAATCAATAAAAAAGGAATTTTAATCGAATTTGACTCAACTAATTTCATCACCATAACCACATTGCAATTATTCATTGACATATTAATACATAGACATGCCCTGAACCCTCAAAAATGAGGACACTTAACTCATGTCCGAATGCTCAGTCATGCCCAACGCATCGACCTTCTTCTTCGACCTTCGTAAATGCCTACTTTTCGGATAAACATGATAAAAAGGATTGTGTAAAATTTCATAGGTAAATATTTTTTCGTGAGTGATTAACAAAGCTTAAACAATTTTTATTTTTTATAATTGATTTTTTTACATAAGGATTTTTTTGAACATCCATTTGACTCCCGTAGTTAATATTTAAATATAAATGAAATTTTTTTAAACGTTAAAATTATCTTTTTGTTCCTAAAAATCCTAAAAAGTTCCTAAAAAGGGGTAAAAATCATAAGGAATAAGGAATCATAAGGAGAGGGAAAGAACTTGTTTGGATCCACCAAAAACGAATTTGTTGATTGTTAACGTTAAAATACAAACTTTTTTATGTATCACTAAATTTTTAGTAGCATATGCATGCTCGTTGAATGCAGCCCTGGTGTAAATAAATAATACTTAGCAACTATGGGCAAGTTTTCGCGTACTTTTACAAATATTTTTATCTAGGGGATGTTTATGGATTATATGTCAATGCAATTAGTACTATTAATTTACTTGCGTCAAATTCCAAATAGGAATCTATCATTTTGTAAAAGATCGTAATAAAAATATAAACAATTCTGATAATCATGACTCTGGCAAAAATACAAAACTATGATCAAGAGTGCTATCTGAATTATTTTTAAAGTATGTAACACTTGATTGCACCCGGTCTAATACAAATTACGCTGTCAAAATATACGTATGCCCGCAAACTTTTAGAATAAATTATTTTAATTCGTTGTTCAGTCAAAAGTGATTATGAGGAACTCCCTAGTAAAAAATGGACGCAATGATGTCATCAGCTAAAAAATGATAATGTATTTAAAGTGTGTGAAGTGATAACGCGTGAATCTGTGAATCAGTGTATCTCGCGCGAGTCGTGGACAAGTCATTAGTTTGCATGATCGATGCAAGGAAGTCGAGTGTGCCTCAGCCTAGTTCCAGTAGTCCCACAGCCAATGGGAGCAGCCGACGGGCGAGCTTCAGGGGGAGGATGGTAGAGAGATGGAAAAGTGCGGTGCGGAGGTTAAGAGAGAGGTAAATTGAACTTCTTATGTGTCTCACAAGAGTAATTTCAAAGCTGCCTTATAACGCAAGTAACTTTAAATGTGTCTCACGACAAGGGTAACTTTAAACCTGCCTTATCGTCGCTTTAGTTCGTTTTTGTCCAACAGACCATTTTTAACGAAACTGGGTTAAGTAGGAGTTTTGATAAAGCCTTTATTTATAAAATTTAAATAAATTTTTTTTTTTATGTTTAAGGGGTTTTTTAAAGAATGTTGTCTAAGGTTGTGATCATTATTTATTCATATTTCCAAAAAAAAAACTTTAAAGTTCTGTTTCTGCAGATTTGTATTTCGGTATGTTGGACATAAACGAACTAAAGCGACGTTATAACAAAAGTAACTTCAAATGTATCTCACAAGAGTAACTTCAAATCAGCCTTACAACATAAGTAACTTTAAATGTGTCTCACGACAAGAGTAACTTTAAACCTGCTGTAAAACAAAAGTAACTTCAAATGTATGTCATAAGAGTAACTTCAAATCAGCCTTACAACATAAGTAACTTTAAACGTGTCTCACGACAAGAGTAACTTTAAACCTGCTGTATAACAAAAGTAACTTCAAATGTGTCTCACAAGCGTAACTTCAAATCTGCCTTATGACACAAGTAACTTTAATTGTGTCTCATAACAAGACTAAAATCTATCGTTAAACACGAATAACTTCAAATATATATTTTACAACACGGGTAACTTCAAATGAATGTGTCTTTCTATATGAATTAAAAGTAACACTGTACCATCCACCATTCTGCCTACGTTTGAACATCCGCATTTCTTCAATTCTTACACCTGCTGATTTTAGGGAAGTGAAAGAGCTGAAACCTTTATTGATGCGGGTGAATAAATGAAAAAATGCGGAAGTATAATTAATATTTATAAATATTTCGCCTAGTGGCAACGCCAGAAAATATTTTTCAATTTTAATACTTCCAAGTTGTGGTAGAGTGAGGTTCGAACCTTGGACCTCTGATCCGTGACGCTAGCCACGGGACTACAAACCGGTTTTTTTTTTTTGGATCAGTTGGTATCAATCTTTCAAAAATGTCTTCACGGCATCAGTACCTAAATCAAATTTGTCTCACAACACAAGTAACTTTAAATGTGTCTTTTGTATTTATTTTGCACAACAGGCCAGGAGGCCCAATTACAGTGATGAATTACATTACAAAACACCCAGGCTTGAGAAAAATCACATTTTAATTTTTGTGTTTTCACCGGGAATCGAACCCGGAACCTTCCGTGTCAAGCGTCTTGACAACTTCAATAATGTTTTTCAATTTGCGCTTTAACTCGTCTCTGAAAATGGCCACTATTTTTAATTTTATATTGCGCGCTAAAAGCCAAACACTTAGTAATTTGGCTTTCATCAGCTTGCGGATCACGTTTGTAAAATATTTCATTTATGAATATTGAGGTTTGTAAAGGAGTAGTAATTTGGCACTTTACCCGTAACCTAATGGGTTACAGCTCTGCGCAAAACTAATGTTCAGAAGTCATTTAACAAATATTATTTACTTCAAAATGGCCGAAACCATGATCAAATGCTTTCTCATATAAAAAATAAATTTTAATATTAATAACTCCCTAGCGAAGAAATCCAGCCAGTCTGCAAGCATTTGGACATACTCAAACTTTGTTGTATAAATGAGTTATTTTACACCAGCGCTGTTATTCCAAATGTTCTCGCGGCCATATAAACCCCCTTTATAGCACGTTTTTAGTATGTAAACACGCGTTTTAAAAGGATTTTCTACGACCGCGAGAGCGTTCATAATACCAGTCCAGGACAAATTTGTACCGTCCGAAAGCAAGGGGGCAAACTCACTTGTATATACAAAACGAACGCATAATTTGAACCGGGTTGCGGTCCCGTGGTAGTATTTTAGACTCACGGACCAAAGGTCTCAGGTTCAAATCCCACTCTACCACAACTCGGTTTCCATTTTTCCAGCACAAGTTATTTACGACTCTTAGGAAATGGTCATAAAATTTAAATATTTGAGTAAATAATAAGAACTCTAGTATTTCTTTTTTTTTAATAAATAAAAAAAAATCTGTAAAGACCAATCCTAATTCTAACTCCTGCAAAAATAACTGGCGAATTTCATACAAATGATCAATAGGATCCACATTCCACATGCCGACATATAAACAAAATTAAAACCTTATGTTGACAAACACGTGATTTTTTAAAATATTATCAATATTTTTAATATTATTGGTGAACTTTTTGAAAAAAAAAAATTAAAGAAAATGAAATCAAACCCTAAGGTCCTAAGATATTGGCCTTTTCCGATATGATTTTTGTTACCTTCTTCTTCTTCTAGTGCCTTGCCGGGTCCCCCCGACGTTGGCGATCACTACAGCGAAAGTATATGTATCTGTCATGCGCTACTTTTATATTTCGCAGCCAGGACGACTGCTTATTGATGTACTCGCCGTAGCGATTCCTGGGAAAAGATGACCAGAGTGGTTTCCCGTTGCGTTCTCTGGTGGATTTTTCTGTCGGGGGTTCCTTCCCTCAGCTGGTTAGTTTTGGTTTTGAGGTGCCAAAAACTCGCCTTTCATCCTCTCGTTATCTGCTGTGATCACACCGGTATGAGTGTGATCCCATTGCCCAGGGTTCACGACGTGGACGCTAACGAGTTGGACTAGTCAGTAGTGTTGCCGGTGGAATGCAACTGGGCGTTCGCAGCATTTTATAGAATCGCATCCTCCGGCAAGATGTGACTCACTGCGACCATACTGACAGTTCGAACCCTTACCCTTTTGTTACCTTAATTGATTTATTAAATTCGATTTACTATATCTGCCGCCGCCAAACAGTTAAATCAGCCACTCAACAGAGCGGATAGGCTGTTCATTAAATGCCGATATTCACCTGAATGGCTAGGCCGTTCGTTGAATGAACGTTCAACGAAAGGCTTGAACGTCATTTAGCCTCTTTAATTTTAATACAACAATAATAATCGTTATATTTTTTAATTGATTTTGTTATGTGAAGTTAGGATGGTTGGGTTTAGTAAAATAATTTTAAAAAATCGTATTTTTACTTAACTTAATCTTTAATTTAAGTAAGTAATAAATCTTTAATATAACTTAATAAATACAAAATATTATTAAACTTGACCCAACCTATCCTAACCTAACCAGAATCGGCCATTTCCAAAGGGCTAGATTATATCTAGCCAACAAGTTGAACGTTGAGTTATCTTAATTCATTCAACGAACGGTCTAGCTATTCAGGTGAATGCCAGCATTTAATAAACAGCCTAGCCGCTCTGCTGAGGGGCTGATTTTATTATTCGGCGGTGGCATATCGACAAACATCGGTTAATCCTTCTACTCTCGTTGGAATGCGGGACCGGTGATCATTTACTTGTGCACATAATGAAAAATATAAATAGGATCAAAAATTTTCAAATAAAAAATATGCGAAAAAGGATAATGAAAAACATAGTAAAACGTAGGTATCAAGAATAAAAGGGCAGGCCCGTAAGGTTCCTTATTTTGATTCTCTTCTGAAATGCAGGATCCGCAGGTTTCAGGCGAGAGTTGGATTTGTCAGTTAATCTGAAGTGGTTGGACTTATTAAGACAGAAATTTATCTTGCACAATACTTTTGACATTTGATGTAGTTGTTTTCTTATATACTGTTTTATTGTTTAAATGACAATCGTTCACTAAATCCAAACGTTTTTTGCCAGTGTTAAGTTACATAGGAGATATATTAAAAAGTTATTACGATTACAAAGAATACCATATATTTTATCAATATAACAAACAATACAGTTGGTCTTTATAGATATATATATATTTTTTAATAACTGAAACGATTTTGTGATTGGGATCAGAAACAAGGGTAGACATTCGAGTTGGTAGGGGAACTTATACTGTATCTTCTGTGAGTAGAATCGGAATAAAACATGATTTAGTTCATCGATGTCCTTACCACATTCACAAAATGGAGAGGCTACAAATTTTATTTTAAAGAGATGGGCCTACAAATGGTTGAAATCTTATCTATTTATGGGAAGGTGCCAATACCAAGGTTTGCGAGCGATTCCAACTTGGATGTTAGCATAATAAATTGCACTGTGTTTTTTAAATTTTTGCCAATTATTTTCCCAGACCAGTCTATGTTTGACATTGACATATTAATACAAAGAGGCGCCCTATAGAGTAAAATATTTGCAAAAGTGGTGACATGAAAACGTACTCATAGTTACTGAGTCTGTATATTTACACCCGGGCTGCATTCAATGATCATGTATATGCTAACAAAAATTGGGAGATATTCATTTTTGGTATATAAAAAGTTTGTATTTTAACGTTAACAATCAACATTCGTTTTTGATGGATACCAATCAGATTATTTCTTTAAATTCTTATTTATTTTCACTGGATTTTGGGGAATGCAAAAATAATATTAATTCACATTTCTTACATTCAAAAACGTATTCGCATTAGTGCGCCCCTGTGAGTAAGAAGACCTTCGCAATTAAGCCGCTAGGCGTAGTTTGAAGTTTACAAAAAATAATATTTATATTTTAAGCTTTGTTAATCACTCATGAAAAAATATTGTCCAATTAAAAGTTACACGATCCTTTTTACGATGTTTGTTTTTCCGAAAGGTTTTTATTCATGACACGAGCAGGCATTTTGGTTTCGATTCTAAATGTCACGCCTAGCTCGAAGAACGACTAAATACGCGTTGGGCATGATTGAGCGATTGAGCATGAGTCAAGTGTCATCATTTTTGAGGACTCAGGGCGTGTCCATGAGTATTAATATATTTTTTATTTTTTTTATTTAAATCTTAAAGTAGGGCACACATATCATACATATTGTTATGTGTGTTCTAATAATAACATTGAAAATATATTTAATTTATAAATTGTTTATCACATATGTCTTGACCATTATTTTAAATTTTGATATGTTTTTTTCTTCATAAATATTTTTTTCCATTTCGTAATACTTTTTAATTGCTTTAAATAAAATTGAATTTTGTGACTTTGCCTTTTTCCTAAATGGAAGTCTAATTTTGTTCTTTTCTCTAGTATTGTGATCGTGTTCATGCTGGTTCCGATCAATTTTTTTCCAAAATTCTGTTTTTTTATTAGAGTTTATAATTTTATGAACAAATATCATTGTATTGTAAAATATTCTTTGTTTATATGTTAATAATTTCATTTCATTTACCATCGACTTTACCCTCGTATATCTGTTTTTTTTCAAAATGATTCTAAAGGCTTTATTTTGTAATACAGTTAGTTTATCTATGTTTTCTTTGTTTGATAAAAATAAAATGCTACTACAGTAGTATGTAGTATATGTCAATGATGTTTGATTTTTAAATTACAAATGGCATCCGATTTCGGAAACAACCTGTTTATAGGGGAACCGTTTTCACAAGCCTAAGATTCTGGAAGAAAATGTTTATTATTATATTATATGTTTTTTTCCGTTTTATTTGTAAACAAATGCTTTCGTAATTTATTGCCTTCCACGAGAGAGACACATACGAGTGATTCACCTTAAAATATTTTATCTAATTTTACTAAATAATGTAAAACTTGCGTTAAATAAATTCCCATGAAGTTAAAACTAAGAACTATGTTCTCCGTTTTTATTATTTTTGTGTATACATGCATATGTGAAAAAAATGTTTTTTATTTAGAAATCCGATGTGTTTTAATTAATTTTTTTTTGTTTATTTTCTAGTTTGGCTGTCAGGAATGGCGAGGATAATGGGCCGACGAAGAAGGAGCCAGGACCTGCTGAAGGTCTTCTCTGCGATGGAGAACCACCGTAAGAATATTATTTAAAAATCATTGTAATACTAGAAGTAGGTATTATAAAATAATAACTATACTGGGGTCTAAAATCAATGCTAGCGAGCTCATACTAATGAATTAAGCCGCAAACATTTTTCAGTCTACACTCACTTAGAAGGTTGCAAAAATTCTTACACATCAATACTAAATGCACCCTTGTACAAGCATTACTACTACCCATTCTAGATTACGCTGATGTTTCAATGGCTGATTTAAGTTGTGAGCAACTCGATAAACTTGAACTACTTCAGAATACATGCATAAGGTACATTTTTGGTCTTGGGAAATATGACCACATTTCTGACTATCGTAGGCAACTGAAATGGCTCAAATTTAGACAGCGGAGAGACTATCACTCCCTCTCACTTCTGTTCAATGTACTTCATAGTCCTAACGCTCCTATATACCTGCGTGAAAATTTTCAACGCTTATCAGTTCATGATTTACCTCTTCGTTCTGATTCTCAAGGCACTCTCTTAATACCCTTCCACAATTCCTCTTTCTTCTCTAACTCATATAGTGTCCATGCAGCTCGACTGTGGAATTATCTCCCATCCACCATCAAAGGTGTTACGACAGTATCATCACCTTTCACTTCCTTAATCTCTCCTCCTTTCCTCTTTCCCTTTTTCCTATTTTTTCATTGCGTAATAGTATTGATTTAAGGTAATTTATAAACAAATAAGTTTATTTCTATTTTAACATTTCTTTAGCTTTTTAATCTTTATTTTCTATTGAATATGTTCTATAACTTGAATTATAAAAATAAAACTATTATTTTATTGATTGATTGGAAGAAATTGCTATTTGGCAATAAGCCTGTCGGGCATTGTCGATGTACAAATAACATTATGTACAAAAGGTTAAATAAAATCAAATCTTATACAAAATAAATTAATATTTTTAATCGGTACCCAAAGGGGGATTCTGGGTTCGGATTCCGGTGGGATCACAGTAATTAAGTGATTATTCTCAAGCTCAGGTGTTAGGTCTTGTAAGTCATCCCTGCAATTGGGCCTCTTGGCCTGTTATGATCCAATTTTTATCATATCTCACCTACATTATAAGTTTCTATGTCAAAAAGTTTATTGTTCTTAAGGGATTTTTTGTTTCTGTAGCGATTTTTCGTGTGAAATTGCCCAAGTCAACATAAGCATTCCTTTCACTACTAAAAATGAGATTTTTGTTACAATGAGGATGTTCGGTGGTTTTTAAAATATATTTTGATAAAAGACTATCAAACAATTTTTTTTTAAATGTGTATCAGCGTTATGATTTTTTAAAGTTTAATGATTTTTAAATTACCCCGCCTGTAACGTCGCAAGCTCTCTTCGGTGAGTTTTGCTGATCGGTGAATTGCTTCTTGGTAACCAGAAATCTATCACAACAGTCCATCGTTGATTCGGAAGAACAAGTGACGTAAAGTAGTTTGTTTTTATACTTCTTCTTGAACCAGGTGGATTAATCAACAATGACAGGTCAAAGCGCTGTAGATGCCTAGACTTCTTTATTCCCTTCTCTAAAATGTTCTCCATCTCTGTTTTGATATGTTAATATTAACAGGTACCTAGGAGGTTGAATCCAGTTCTTGTCTACAAAGATTTGGACAAACTCAAAACATTGCTGATGAATCCACCTGGTCCAAGAAGAAGTATAAAAATTAAAAAATGTTTTCAGAGGTTGCCCAGTATGCGGTGAAATAATTACGAGTAAATGTGATGAATCTGAAACGCATCAATAAATGTTTCAGTTTGTTTTTATTGAAATCTTTTTTTTCACAAATTTTAAAGAAACTTCCCGGCATTATTAAATGCTTTAATTTTTAACGCGAGTAAGGAAAAAATATATATCCAATTTACCGCGTAGCACCGAACTTCCTCTTGGCCTGTTGTAATGCAAACAAATATTTATTTATTTGTACATCAACGGTTCAAAAAACCTTTTACAACAAAAAAAAAATATTTATCAAAATAATCACAGCAGTGCACATGCACAGCACAAGCAACATCAAAGAGTTTATGATTTTTTAAGCGAGTCATTAGACAATATGCAGGTAATAATTATCCTTTTTGAAACGATGTGACAATCTCATCAAAAATGTCAGTGTAATTATTGTTGCATCAAGTTTCACTGCGATGGCAAAGATCGTCAAGTTCAAATGTTTTATTGAAAAACATTGCCAATTTGAAGCTTTGGCTTTCCGTAAAATATGCAATATGCTCAAATACCCATGCCACTCTTCGCTATTTTGTTAAAATTAGCGTATTCAAAGCTAAGCGCGGCGCCGGCTTTAGGGCCGGTAAAATCAGATACCTACTTCAGAATATTTCCAACTCACCCGAGTCTTAGATATATTTCCATCATCTAACATTAACAGTATCCTCATAAAATGCGAGGAATTTTAAACAAAACGCTTTACTCATCACAAAACACCGAAGTACAATAATATGCAAGGAATTTGCAACCGTTCGGGCTGGCATTTTAGCGGGAAAACTTTTCTGAGCGATAAAATTTTCCTATGAAGTATCTTCGCAAATGAGAATAATGGTATTATCGATTTCACTTGAAAAACTTGAAACGTCCTGCTAAATAAAAATAAAGATTTTTAAATAAAATTTAACCATAAAATGAAAATATTATAAAAAAGAAAAATTGAGTGAAATAAGAACTCTATTTTATTTGTGCCGTGTCTGGTATACTGTTTTTCTTTTCATTATAAAAAACGTTTTCACGTTAATATAATCATGGGTAGACATTTTAAAATATGGAACTGCAAACAATAAATATAAAAGAGTACCCAGTAGTGGTATTTTTTCCACAAAAAATAAATAATATAAAAATATACCTACACTAATTTAAAAACGTTTTCTTTTACTCTTGTTCTCGGTTGCTTTGCATAAGTCTGTCTTAAAATTGAAGACGTGATACATTAAAATATATTATCATAAAGCAGAAATATAACAATACGCTTATTTATATACAATTAACTATATTACAAAACAAAGCTTTAATAATCATTTTGGAAGAAAAAAAACTGATACACTTGTGCAAATTTGATGTTAAATTAATTAAAAGTACTAACATAATATAAGCAAAGAATATTTATTAATAATGTATATATTTTTTAAAAATACAGAATATTGAAAAAAAAAATAGATCGAAGCCAAAATGAACATGATCACAATACCAGAGAAAAGGTAAAAATCAGGCTCCCATTTTGAAAAAAGGCGAAGTCACAAAATCCCATTTAAAGTAGTAAAAAAATATGATATGGGAAAAAACATTTATAAAGAAAAATAAATATCAGAATTAAAGCAGCAGGTTAAGAAATATGTGTTTAAGAACTTGTAAACCAAATATATGTACATTGTTATTATAAGGGGAGCACACATAAGAATATGTTTATGTGTGCCCTATTTCAAGATTCAAAATAAAAATTGAAATAAAAATTATTTTAAATTAACTTAAATCTGAATAACGAAAATAGTGTAAGTAAGCCACTTTCCAAGCACAATAGCTAGTTTCTTTTTAGAAAGCTACAATTTTAAGATTAACTATTATAAATATATAAAAGTAGATTGTAAAAAAAATATATATTTATAAATAATTTTGTGTAACTATGTTAATTGATAAAAAAATAAATTCTAAAAAGCGGTTAGAATTTTAAAAACATTCAAAATAAAGTTTAATCATTTACATGATAATTCGCTAGGAGAGAAATTTTTCAGAAATTTGAGGGGCTGTATGTAGTCTGGAAACCTCAGAGTAATAATTTGCAACCGCTTATAGAGCCTTCCATGCGGACAAAAACCATTCTACGATTATCAATCACGAAGTTAGTTACAGTTTACAGAAAAACAACGCACCGTAGCCATAGGCACTCAAGTCGAGAATTACAAGCGCAGCAGCGAACCGTCCGTTTGTAAATTAAAAAAATCGATGGATTTTGTTTTGTTTGATTGATTTGAAGATAATTTATTTTAAAGAAACAATCAGTCAACAATGATATAATAACATTTTTAAAAATACGGTTTAAAGACAGACAAGCGAAGTTTTTAAATAAGAATCAAACATATTATTAAATTATGTTACAACAAAAGGGTGTGTTTGTATGAAAGTAAGTGTAGATGTGTGTTTATGTGTATTCGTGTGGGAGAAAGTGTTTAGGTGTGTGTAAGTGTGAGCATCATTAAATAGTAAGTGGGATCGTATCGCAGCCAGAAATAATAAGTCTTAATTTATTTTTAAATAAATTAAGGGGCTTGTAAAATATATCAATAGATGAAAAAATGGATAGACTATAATGAATTATCATGAATATTGTAGACTTTTAATTATGTTGTTTAATATGTACTTATTTTAAGTAGAAAATACTAAACAAATGATGTTTTATAGTGAAGTTTGTATTTTTAGGCCAAGTATCGAAGAAATCCAGAGTTGGGGCAAATCCTTCGATAAACTCATGCGAAGTACAGGTAAATAAATTTTAATATAAATAAAGTTTATGTAAAACGAACGCGAACGGCTAGAAATATTTACGATTTGTTTAGATTTAGATGCAGATATCCAGGAAGACCGAGAAAGACATGTCAGAAGTCGAAATATTTTTTTACAAATTATAGACTAAAAAAGGATCGTACATTCAGACCATAAAATTAAGAATAGTCTAGAAACCGCATATGAGCATCACACAGAAGGCGACTAAACTACTCATAAATAAATAAATGAGTAGTTTTACGTTTTGACCAATTCGTTTCTTTGCAGACGTCGCTCAGTATGCAACTCCTGATTTGAATTCAACTATGCGTGTTGTGTCCTTTTAAAGTGTAGAAATACTGCTAGGATCTTAAAGAAACAGGATGGAATCACATTTCATGTGTAATTATCAAATGAATGTGTAAGTAGCAAAAAAATTACTTAAAAATTGAATTATTTTTCCATCTGTCAGATTGTCGAAGAAATCAAAATGGACATTTCGTTAGTGTTGCCAGGGTAGTAATTTTTTTACCCTACTTTACTCATCTAATGAGAGAACTAATAAAAATTGGACAATTTAACTGATTATTCCTTTACTCCCCGAAAACTGATTTTTCTTAGGTATATTATTTATTTATTTATTATCTACATATTATATACGCCCAGATAGCTTTTAAATGACGCAACAGGTATGACCTTAAAGTTAAAGAGTTTATGGTGCCTATAACAAATTATTCTGTCGGCCTCAGCGCATTTGCCTACCATGCGAGAAGTCTCGGGTTCGATTTCTGACATGGTTGATATTTAATATTGGTAAAATGGTGTTTTCACACCAGAATACACCATAGTCCCTGGACTGGTACCTGAAGCGTAAGACTGATCATCTTACCGTCATGTAACAAAATTGATTAAGATACGCTACGATTGGTGTACCAATGCAGTGCTCCATGCACCATTAGGTGCGCCAAAGGAATGATGATAACAAACTAACATGTTGGTACTTATATTATTTATTTATTTATTTAATTCACATAAACGCCCGCAGGGCTTTTACAAGTATGATACATAGATAAAATATAAAAAGTAATAAATAAAATATAGCGTTTAGTAAATTTAAATACATATTGCTACATATAACTAGTAAGAAAACATCATTTAAGAACACATACATATTTTTTTAAATATTTTTTATTCATTAATATTTTTTCCATTATAAACTATGATTAATAATTAAAAAAATGTGACCTAACTGGGGTTACCCGTGCCGAGGTCACTTAACAATATACTTTTTTACATTTGAGAATAAACAAAGAAGACTAACTTAATAAACAGAGATAATTAACAAAATGTTCTGACAGTTTTAAACACTACGTATTTATGTTTATAATTAATTTATGTACATCTATATTATTTATATTAAAAAACGCACAATGAAATAACAAAAATAATAAGATAATAAAATAATAATAATATAAACATAACATAAGCTATACATTTGTGGAGCAGCTGATTCAATATTGGTTTAGGTAAATGAGACAATCCATTTGACTTCTACCTAGGTCCACTATCCATTTTTTACAGCCCTTTTGAACATTTTCTCGTTACTTATTGTTTTGATAGATGGTATAAGTAGGTTATAGATTTTAATTGAATAATACTCAAAATCCCTTTATCCGAAAGTAGTATTAGTTTGTATTTGTTTAAGTTGTCTTTGTGTTGAGGATCTAGTGATTATATTATTTGTATGTGATGTATTAGTAAAATGACATGATACACATATATATTGTAAAGCATTTAAATAAATCAATATACCCAGAAAGAAAAACTTTTTTTTTTAAGATACGCTAATAAAAAATCCTAAGTGTTGTTATAAATACACAATTGTACGCGGGTAGAAAAGAAAATTATAAGCAAATTATTAACATGTTTTAAAATGCTCAAAAGTATACATCTGAATAAAATACAATCAATGAATAACAATAGCAATAAAAATATAGTATCAAATGACATACAGCATATAAGCAGGTAGGTAGTAGGTACATAATTAAATGTGTTTGAAAAATCATAATAAAATATAATAGTTTTAGGGAATGAAATGAAGTTTTTAAGTGTAGGTGAGCAAAAAAGAGTGAATTTTACAGCATTCGAATAATGAAAATGTTTTTTTTTTATCGCTGTAAAAATTTTTACTCTAAAAACTGACAATGGAAAATGAAACATATTAATTTCTCCATACTCATTTCCGAGCCGCTGTAGTCCGACAATTAAAGAATTCACAAAATAATCTGCCTACCAGAAGCCACAACAAATCATGTGCATCTATTTAGTGCTTTAATCCTTATAAGTCTAGTTAAATCAGGGTTAAGCTAGAGTTTCCTAGGACAGCGGTGCCCGTATCTTAACGGCCGTAGTGAACGGTGATGCGGTGGACAGCCGTCGTAACGGTGACTAAAGAGTGGTTTTATTTTTTAACGGTGTTATCAATACCGCTTTCCTAGGAAACCACTCTCTAGTCACCGTTACGACGGCTGTTCACCGCATCACCGTTCACTACGGCCGTTAAGATACGGGCAACGCTGTCCTAGCAAACTCTAGCTTTAGTGTGGCATTTGTCATTTTATAAAAATTGATAGTATCGTTTAGAATTCTTCGCTTAAAAAGGGAAAATATTTTTAAAAAGTTAAGTAAAAAATTATAGTCAATCTATTTAGCTGGAAAATTAAGTTTAAAGTTAATGAATATTATGTTATTTATTTATCTCAAAAAGTTGTCAATTTTTAATTTCTTAATTTGGTATTCCTAAAAGTATCTACTTTCCTTAAATTATGTTTTTACTGATAACTTTAATATTATTCCTCATGATGTCATGTTTCCTCAGAATTCTTTTAAGTTTTCTTCAAAATTTCTTGAATATTTCATTAATTTTTATATTCTGCAGCGGGTCGAAAAGTGTTTAGAGACTTCTTGCGCTGCGAGTACTCAGAGGAGAATATCCTGTTCTGGTTGGCCTGTGAGGAGCTCAAAAGAGAGAGTAACCCTGATGCTGTGGAAGAGAAAGCTCGCTTCATCTACGAAGACTACATCTCCATACTTTCACCCAAGGAGGTGAGCTAAAATTTACTTTTCTCGTTTTAATTTGTTGGTTATTATAAAAAACAAAATATGCAACTATTTAATACAATACAAAATATAACAACATAGAAATAGAATAGTGGAGAAACTCAGTACTTTAGTTTTCTTTCTGCGTCCAGGCAGATAGAGAATAGAGCTATTTGAGTGTAATAGAACTAGAACACTGGACGAGTGTTTTAGACTCTCAGGTCGCTTCCTGACTAGTTGGACATATCCTATGGTGGCATACCAATGTAGTTCCCTATGCATCACTAGGTACGCAAAGGGAACGATGGTGATGATATACTAATGGCTAATAATAATTTATAAATCATATAATGCAAATTTTAGATATGGTCAAATGGTAAACTCACTGTGTGATAAAAATGAAAACAAAAATTTTGATTGTTTTATTATGCGAGTTTTGTATATTTTGCAGGTGTCGCTGGATTCCCGAGTACGTGAGGTTGTGAATAGGAACATGGTGGAACCTACTCCACACACCTTTGATGAGGCCCAGCTGCAGATATACACCCTTATGCACAGAGATTCTTATCCCAGGTAACTCAAATTCATGACTCACATCTCGCTCTGCTTAAATGTTGAATGTGGGAGAAGCAGTTTACCAAAATGTCTTTTTTACATTACGATTTCAATGCTAAATTTTTTCCAGAGCAGGAAATATCTAAAAGAAACTATTCCGAGTGTATATAGAGTGTAATATTTTTTTAATCTCTAACAACCAATATTGTACCCGTTCGTTTTTTTATTTTTCAAATGCTAAAAAATAATACTTTCACAATTTTTAATTATTTAGAAAATGTTGAAATACTTAAAAATATTTTATCTAGACAAAAGACTGATTATTAATAAATTAAAGAAAAAATATATAGATACGGAACCATTTGTTCAAAAACGAATTGGACGTTTGAGAGGGTCAGTACTGAAGTGATGTAACCCACAAAAGAGTATAAACGGACTTAACCTTTACCATGTGTTTTATGAACTAGAAGTGCTTAAACCCATTTTTTACCATTCATTAATGGATGACACCGCTCACACCATTACCAGTTTGAACACCCGCAACTTACATGGATAAACTTTGAACCCATCTATCTTAGTTTCACATGTTTGTGGGTATGTGTCACTTCTAGGATGACCACTTCATATTTATATGTATAGGAAGTGAAATAAGATTACCAGAAAGACGAGATAGCCGATAGCTGCCTGTCCCTAATCTAATAACAATAATACATTGTTTTCAGTCTCCTGTTTTATTGTCATGTTCTAATATTGGTTTTAGAAGTTTGATAAATATATTAAGATAAGAATACCCCTGTTCAACTGAAGTAAAAGTTTAAAAACAATACCCCCCCAAAGTCCTATGTTATTTTTTAATTTCATATAAAATACATAAGCATTTTTTTTCTCATGCCAGGTTTGTGAATTCTGCTCTTTACAAGACTCTCGCCCAAGTAGCGAGCAGCAGTAGTCCGGCGGGCGCAGGAAGTGACGAGGAGGAACCCGGATCTCCCGACTCCTGTCATCAGGAGGGAGGCCCCTGTCACGCCCGAGGAGGGCCCGAGGAAAATAAAGAAATCGCAGAAAGCAAACCGGAGAAAAAAGAAATCACAACCGATAAAAAAGGAGTCACTTGGGAGAAGATGGAAAACACGTCAGATAAAGAACTGAAGAAAGAAATTGCAGACAAAAAAGACTCAACTGATAAGAAATCACCTGCCAATAGAGAAGAATTTGCTGATGCAAAGGAAGAAAAAAAGGAACTCTGTAAAGGAAATGAAAACAATTTGGGAAAAAAGGAAACAATACAACTTTCTTTAAATAAAGACCTCGAATGTAAAGCAGAGAACAAACCGAGTCCAGATAGTTTGGAGAAGAAAAGTGCAGCTGGCGGAGGTAAAGATCCGGGACTCTCTAACAACTTGGCATAGTGAATACTTTCGAATGAGTGCGCCGCAGACTACACAATATTGACAAAATGCATAAACATTTTCTTATAAACTTCGCTACACCAAATATATAAACATAAATGTATCCAAAGAAACCTTATATTGAGGAATTTAAGTGCGACGTTTAGTTGTTTTATAATTTTCATTCGATGTAACCGTGTAAACTGACCAAATCATACTTTAGATAATTTTGTAGAAGTGAGAAATATGCATTGTTGGGGACTATTTAGTTATTAGGTATATCGGAAGCTAGTCATGTGAATAAAAAATAAACTGACATTACCGGTGAATAATAGAAATCTCTAATGGACTAAGTTTTGGTGAAGACTAAAATGACAAAATAAAAGTGTGTGGGGAAGTTTAGTTACCAGTGAAAAAATCCCCATTCTCGAGTGTCGTGTGCGGATCATAATAGATCTCCCTATTGGAGAAAACAAATTGTCTGTTGCAAATGTTTTTCCACTGATGCGCATTTATCAATATGATATTATATTGTTTCTAAAATTCTTACTTTTGCGAATCAAAGTAAACTTATTCATAATGGATACGATAAACATAATAATATGATCGCTAACGATAATGAATAAAATATAAGCAACACAAATATAAATGAAACAGAAGTTTGCATTAGTCTTAATTTAGGAAATAAACAATTAGTTCTAGTCATATTTAAACCTTATAGATTAAAATTATTAAATAAATATTTATAATAATATTGTAGAAGTGTATATTCCTCTGATTCTCCGTTGTGATTTTCTTGTTGACAAAATACATTTATTCAGACTTGTTATTTAGATGTATTATTAGTTATATCTAGTCTAATAATATATCCAAATGGACAGATCGATAACTTAAGTTGTTGTGAAACATGTCGATGTTTTAGTCATTATACTTCATACAAATATTACGCACAATGATTCGATGTTTCCAAGCAAGATGAATGTATATTGTTTATACAATAATTACTCACAAATTATAAGATTTTATTTAAACGTTTTGGTAGGAAAAGAATTATGAAGTTATTAAGCCCGCACCAGCAAGACTTCCGTAGAGGGTTATAGATGATGTACTACTGCTTCTGTTATTGCGACTAGGAAATGCACGAATCTGCCTTTTCTATAGCAACTAGCAATATCGTGAGATATGAATGTAACCTAACCTAACCGATGAATACAAAAGCCGGTTCACGGTTTGTGGGAGACATTAAATCATCGAAATAATCCTGTGATGAGACCTTCTGCGGGAGCTTGGGGCAAGTGAGATTATTAAATATTGTTCAATAATTTAACTGCTATACTTAGAATGGCGGATTTAGGAAATAGCCCTAACTTGATACTAGTGTATCAGTTATATTAAGGTTACTCCAATGCTTATGACAAGTACTGTACCGTGTGTCTACGTGTTAACTGTTACGTGTACCCCGAGCCAGTGTTGCCCAAGATGGAGGGCTAAGTAGGAGACATGTATCATTTTAGGTTGGCTGTATTATGTTAACCCATTAACTTTCCAATTCCCATGTACTATTATAGGATAGATCTGAATGTTCTAACTGCAAATTTGTAATAGTCTTACAGAAAAAATATAACCATAAAATGCTTTAGTTTCTAAGAAAATATTTAACAAAACTTTGGCAAACACTGTGACAGTAATGTCTACCTACATTTTTAAAGAAAAATCATCTAAATATATGAATATGTAAGATCCACTATTGTTACCAACAATCAAATAATATGTGTTTAGTTTTAATAAACTTTGACAAAGAGACCGAATAAATGAATAGCACCAGATTTACATGTTATGTTATAATATATTAGTACTAGTATATTTTTCTTTAAGCAGAATATTGTCTCTAGTACAATATTTGTTTACAATTTCCTTTACTTGAAATATATACACGCTTGTAGGTTTGACCACATCAATAAATATAAATAGGTAAAAAAAATCATTTATAAGATAGTAACTAAAATAATGCAATCGAAATTTAAATGTGATACCTCGATGGATTAACTACAAATAATAAAGTCATCAATTAAAAATGAGACACCACTTTTAAATTTGAAATTGACATCAAATAAAATAACAGAGAAAATTAGAGATAACTTTAAAACAAAAAGAAATATATCATCCAATGGAAAAGAGGCATTCTAAAAACCATATTCTTACTGTAAAATTGTGCAATAACTTAAGACTTGATATTAGATTTGTCAGACTTCGTAATTGTAAACATTTTTATATTTTATACGAAGTTTTGAGTGTCATTAGTAAATTTTCAAATAGAGACTATGTCTGTGTGTTTAGGTAATATAGTAAGGGCATGTTTTCTAAACCTTCGTTAAATCGTAGGGTGTATCTTGACTAAATAAATAATAGTAAATATTAAGTGGAATATGTCGCAACTATTCGGGACCTTTTAACCCTAAGAGTCGGAGATCCTCGCTGTACTGTCTCTGATAGATGTGCATGACACTTTCCAGATTTTAAGCTCCTAGTGGAACTGAGTCTTCACTTCCTTAACTCATTATCTGATATGTAGATATCCTCCGTTACATACGTCTATAGTGAAAAACCAACACAAATATATCTGTATACATTAAATGTAACCACAAGTACTTTAATATTATTTGTCCGATGTGCGCTTCTATAATTTCTAGTGTTTTTTTAAACTGGCAATCTCAATTCAAATATCATCAAACTCACAAAACAACATTACCTTTTGTGGATTGACTCTCGGTGATTCTCGAAACAAAAAAAAAACAAATCTACTAAACTTATTAATATACATTTCATTTTTTAATATTTGATATCTCTGACTGATCATTAAACACAATCATTTTATATAAGGACACGGTTAGTTTAAGCAAATTTTACACCAAAGCTTAAATTTAAATGTTTCTCAGTTAAATTACACTTTGAAATCTTGATAAACGCATTATATGGTAGGAATTTGTATTTGAAGTGTATTATGGATTCAAAAATGTTGTATGTGTTTTTTTTTGGCAACTCTCACCAAGGCTAGGTTTAGTTTTATTAACAAAATAACTGCAGTAAAGTACAATTTCATATTTAATTTATCCAGAAAATTAATATACTCTTATGTAAAACAAGGCTTAATATTAATTCATGTGTATCTTAACGGTGTATTGTGGTAGTTCCCTCTTTGATAGAATACATACATACTTTGAAATGGAATACATTATATTACATGGTTGAAATTCCTCATAAAACATCCTTCCAACACGTTTTCTGTTTCGTGATAGTCACTCCATTTTCTTCTCAGTAAGTAATTATGATGTCACTGCCTATAAAAGTGTAATATGTGTAACTTTAAGGTAAAACCTAGCTGAGCACACTAAGTACGAAATAATATTATATACCTACATATAAACTTGCACAAATACGAAGTTTTCTTCACGCCAAAGCACAAATCTCTTCAGTTTGAAAGATAATATTCAAACCTAACATTTGAAATATATTATTTTATTATTTAGTTTTCTAAAAAGTATGTCGATACCTACTTCTCATATATTGGTGGCACGAATATTAGGCCTACTGTTTTTCCTACAAATTGTTAGCACATTAAACCCTTAATAATGCGATTGATATGTTCCAACTTAATAGGATATAGCATCAGGTTGTACAAGTTCATCTGTTTAGTATTTAAATTCATCATAAAAAATGAGATCTATATAATAGATCACGAGTGTTAAAACCAGTAAGATTGAAGGGCTTACAGCAACTTACATTGCACAGTTTTTTATGAGTGGCTTCAGAACCATTTAATTGAAAATACAAAAAAAATATCATTAATTCAAATAAACTTTTGTTGAAATACCAAAACCATAAAAAATATTTTTATTTTAAAGTTCTAGAATAATGTTTTAATTCCTGCGAAAAAAATATTGTTTGTGGTCACTTGAAGCATGCGATTGCTTCGTGTAAAAATGAACAGCCATTTAAATATATTTTATCTTCTTTTGTTTACATTTTAGGAAAAATTTATGGTGCTTTGTTTAATTTTACATTAAAATTGCAGACTGTTTATTAAAATTGTATAAAAATTGAACATATAAATAATGTTTAACGAATAAAGAGCTATATGCTCTTCATAAATCCTTGGCCTAATATTCAGATACTAAAGATTACACAAGCTAATATATAACAAATCATGCGCTATACTTTCTAAAACGAATACACCTTCTAATTTTAAATGAAAGTGTCGTGATTTTATAATTTTTGTGAATTTTCCAGTGTACAATTGAAGTATTGAGTACTTTAAATCCTCAATTTTTCTAGCAAAATAATAACAGTAGATAATAAAGGAGAATATATAAGTACATAATTATAAAATAATGTAATACAAATAAATGCATGTCACATACCAAACCAACGTTTCTTTGCTAACCTATCATACTGATTATTAATATTGTAGTCTATGGTAGTATCATTTCAAGTATTTCATGTGTTTGCAATATTAGCATTTATCTGTTAATGTCGAATTATATATATAAAAATCTTCATATTTATACATCACACAAGTACATTAAAAATTCAACAACTATATATTACCTTTGGACTATGTTAAAATATTATATTGTACTTTTAAATATAAGTATAAATCGGAAACGGATCTTTTATTTATTTCCTTTGACATCATGAACATAATTGATCACAGCGCTTACCAGATCAAAGGTAGGCGCAAGATTGACAAGGTTTTATAAAACGGCTCTGAACTTCGATACAAAATTAAAACAAGCACTTGCAGTGATGGTCAATACATCAGTACATCATTGCAGTCAAAGAAGGTATGGTTAATTCAATTTATTAGTTATTTTGTATTTAACATAGCAACCTTCATGGTAAATGTGGCGCAACCAACCATATTGTCTCTATTCCTCTTCACCTAATGGTGCATAAGCCAATACATCGGTACACCAACGGTAGTGTATCTTGATCATTTTCCACAAGTAGAATAAGTTTTTAGCTTTAGTCTAGAAACAATGTAATATCGCAGTGTAAAACCATCTTTTAAATCAATATTTCATGTCCACCTTCCCAGGAATCGAACCCGGGACCTCGAGTATGGTAGGTTAATGCGCCAACCGCTACACTACAAGGCAGACTTATCTCCACAGTATTTCCTTTTTTGGGATTTTTATCAAGTATAAATCAAGTCAAAACTCCTTGTGCAGGATTCTGATTCAATTTCACACATAGAATCGTAATCTTCAACATGCTAAGAATTGAGCCAAGGTTCTCAAGGAGGCAGACAGCAGTTATTATTTTTAAGAATAACTTATATTTTTTGTAAAATAATGGCACTTGACAATAGTGATTCGGTGCTGCATTGAATTTAATTAGACATAAAATTTTAGAAAGCCCTTCAGAATACAGTAATTCGTTTTGTAACACGTTATGGATTTGTGGATTTAGAGAACAGGTGGGTTTGAATTTTTTTCCGAAACATCACTTTACTCTCGCAATTTTTCTGCTGGGAGAGCATTCCATATCAAAGGGCCATCGACAGCAAATGCACGTTCACCGAACTTAGACGCTCGTCGCATACAGGCATGATGATTTTTCCTATTGCTGTAGATGAATCTGATCAGAGTACTAATTGTTTATTCACTGACTACCTAAATAGTATTCTTAGCTGCAGTAAAATATATTACATTTTTTACAGAATGATTAAAAGAAAACACATGTGGAGCATTCGTTCATTCGGACAGCGAAGAACGGCTAAAAGGATTTACGATGTGAATGTTGATGGATGCAGAAAACATGACCATATTCAACAAATACAGGCCGAAATAATTGCTATAATAATAATCGTAGAGGAAGCAAAAACATAAAGTTAAAAACGGGAAACTTACGGTTTGTTACCTCGAAACAAACTTTGTACCACTCAAATGCTATTGTTCTCGATAAAGCAGTCACCGTAGACTTTCTTCAACATTTTCAACACGTCTGAACCAGAAATTTCATTTGCAACACAAAATTTAAGACTGATTCTTTGTTTATTTATTTTTCTATGCTTAAAATCGCAACACCCACTTGAGTACAACCAATGTTTAAACTTAGCGTAAATATAGAGTACAGTTGAGCTAACTTAGCGAAGAAAAAATAATTTAGAAAAATAATTTATATGGGCCTTTTAAATTACTCAGTGCCGGTATTTATTTGACAGATGTATCAGTGAGACAAAATAAAGAAACAGATTTTTAAAACACTTTTATTACAGCAAATTTACTATGTCCATAAAATCTTAAGAAATAGTTTATATTAAATAAAATAAGGTTAATTATTCATTCATAAACATGTTACACTACAGTGTACGTATAACTACTTAAAAACTAAAGAAATCTTAAAATTCTTTGCAGCACTAGAGAAATAAAATAAAATTATTATAAATGTTATCAAGTTCATAAATCAAGAAATATTTTTTAAATATGTACAAATAAAAAAAGTTAATTTGAAAACCTTTAAGTAGAAAATAAATTTTCACAAAAATAAAGAATGCTATATTATATTTTAATTAATCGGGTAAATTTTTGGTGTGAAATAATTACCTTTTATAAAGTGTCCTAAGTTTACTGAAATGACATGTATATTCAAAATTACGTAATGCTGATTTATTCTAGATTGACAAATACGTCTACAGAGATGGGAAACCTATTGAAAAGGATTAGTATTTTCAGGCGTTTCCTAGATGGTGAAATATTTAGCGATGAAAAATTTACCTACACCGATAAAAGTTTCAAGCTCTTTTACTTGCGAATGGATAGAGAAAGAACGGCTAGCAAGATTTACGGTGTGAATGTTGATGGATGCCGAAATAGAGAAAGACATGGCATGACCAAATCCAACAAATACTTGAAGACGGACATGGCACGCGTGGATGAGAAGATGTACGAATACAGAGGAAAATAGATCTGTGTGCAAAGACAGCGTGATATGGCATTCTATCCTCTCTGCCTACCCTTACGGAGAAACAGCAAAAATACTGCTAGAGCATCAGAAAAACGATCATTAATTAGAGTTAAAATAGTAACAATTTAAAACTAACGGCTCTTAATACCTACAACAAATTTATTGCAGGAAAACATTTTCATTAAATAAACAGGTTACAAGGTATTCCAGTATCACGGCGATATATAGAAATACACCAGCACCAGCACCATCGCCGCTTCAGCAATTAGTGGTATTATACTGGTGATTCTACTTATTTATTTGTACGAATTTGACTATGGCACCTCACATACAGATAGATGTATATAAAGTCATGTTAAATGTTTTTAAAATATAATTAAATTAAATATTTACTTGTACATAAAAATTACAGTGTATGTAATTTTATGAAAAATCTCTTAAAGTAAATTTTACTAACCAGACCCGCAATCTTTTATAGTTTATAGCAAAATGTAAAAAAAAAAAAGTATTTTAATGTCTTAAATGCAGATAAGGTAAAAATAAATTATACAAATATTTATGGTTAGAGATCTAACGAGTTTTATAGCCATTTTCATCCAGTGTCTTTTAAAAACAAAATAAGTTTACAATTTATTTGCAAGTACTTGTCCAGATAAAAAAATATATTGTTTAACTTTAAAATAAGCTCTGTTCTTCAACGTCAAGGTGATATTTTTGAATGCTAGTAGAGTATTTTTTTCATTTGTATAATTATTTTTTATTACATACATATTTACAGTTTTTCTCCCATATATTTTATTTCTAAAAAGAATGCACAAATTTTATATAGTATTTTCTTTAAAAAAAAAACATAAAAATAAACAAAAATCCGAAATTTAAACACAGAAACAAAACCTACATCAATAAAGGTGTCAGCTCTATCGTTTTAAAGAATATGCTTAAAGTTATTTTTTTTTTGAATGAAGTACAGGATACATAAAAACAGCGATTTTGAAATAATATTCCTTAATATCAATGGAAATCAATTGAGATTCATCTGATCAATCATTTGTAAGGTCGTTCAGATGCACAATCAGTTATTTTGGGATATAATGAGGTGTATTCGCAGAGTTCACATTTAAAGAGTGCTGGTGAAATACGGCATAATAACCCAGAAAACCCCATTGAGTGGGTTTTGAATCTGATTAACATAAGATAATTTATTTAGGAAGGGTCTGCAAGACATATTTTTCAATAATTATGTACTAGCAATGCTGAATAAAATGATCTGTTATAAATTTTTATTTTCTAGATTTACAGTCAACAAAATTAAAATAAGAACCCTTTGGCCAGTCACATTTTGTTAAATGTCGGGAAAGAGAAATAACTACGCAGTCATCTCAAAACAAAATGATTTAATATTTAGAATGAGATGCATAAGGGCTAAAATCGTCACCGTGAGACAAAGCTCGCAGTCAGTGGCATTTTTTAGCTAATAATTTTGACACAATGTATAGATCAAACATATAAGAAACATTAACTTTTAAGGAGTTTTTACAATGTAATATTTTATAGTTCCTGGACTGACACCTGATATATGAGACTGATATTCTTGCATTCGTGTATTTAACAATCGAGATACACTGCGATTGGGAGTACTGTGGGACTCCCCCGAAAACCAATGCTCACTGTCCCTGACATACTGTCGTCTTAAGGACAGTGCAGAATCATGCATTTCCTGTATGTAAACAACAAAATAATAAAAACATTAAAAAACTGATTACATAGCTTGGATGTCAAATTGCTGACAGCGGGGAAAAAGAAGATGACCTTAATTTCTCATCGAAAGTAAGGAGAACACTATGACCAACTACTTTAATAGCAGTAGCACTCTTAGGTACCACGAGTAGACCAGTAGTTCAGTGGAGTTCAGTGGAGTTCAGTGGAGTTCAGATCAGACATGAAGTAGATTAAATCAGTTCAATTCAGTTACTGCCGTTACTCACGAGTTGTAAAACCAAATTATGTATTTTATTTTACATGTAACAAATACTTATCGAAGCATCATCATAGTTTCTTTTTGTGATCCCCAACCGGTGTATTTGTTAATTACTGGATTTGTTAATTTATCATAATATGGTGACACAATGAGTCAAACGCTGCTCTCAAATAGGTCCAAGATCGGAAGGAATAAAGGCGCATTAGGGGCATGCACTCTATAAGTATTTGAGCAGTGACTACGGCCTTCCTTATTAAATTATCATGAAGATATAATGAGAGTTTCTGAATCAATTTAAGCAAATTACAAGTTAGTGAGAATATAGTGTTCCTCATATTTTTGTATCAAGAAGGCACTGCATAAAATCCTTTTTTGAGTACTCGCCCCTGCGTATCATACACCTGAGCTTATATTCTCAATGCTCTGGCGGGGGTAAAACATTGTTAGAATGTGTTAGTTCTTAGCGTTCAGAATACCATCCTCGGTGATTGAAATCCCAGGAGCTAGTCAAGCAAGACAAGAAAGGTGTTACGAGAGATTGTGCACAGGAGTGGGGGCTGCGAGCGCGATGTTCCGTCGAGCACTTGCGGTGGAACAGTGGCCGACCTGCGTGGCAAAGCGCAGCGTGCTGAGACTCTCGTGCGCGCACTCTTCGTACGGCGCTGCGGCGGCAACCAGCAAAGCCTTTGCCGCGCCACCAAGCTGCGGCTCTAGCAGACGGGTCAGCTTGCTGTTGCGAAACGGGACATGTTCTTGCTTCTGCTGCAGGGCAAGTATCACCTGGAGACAATAATATCACTGTCATATTTTCATTCACCAAAACAGTTTATATTTTGCATTCTATGCCGAAGTTTCGGATAGCATTGCAGGAACAATCATCAGGGGTGATATAATTTGTTTGGGTATCCTATTAATTAATAATTAATTTAAATTAAGCATGGGATTTTTTAAATTTATTTATTCAAAATATTAATTTAATATACATTATTTTATTGAGACACAAGTCCCAACTCCACGGGACCAAAGTCCTGTGTTGAGTTGGGACAAATAATACACTCAACCGTTCTAATGCTAAACTAGCGGGACGCACAATGTACCCCAAGTGCTGAGCATGTTTAGATTTTTTAGTCTTTTTTTGCAATCGTAATTTTGGTTACAAAATTAAATATCCAATAGTTTACATGATACAAATAAATTCCCCTTTTAAACTATATTTTGCCCTCGGTATTTGTCAAGGCCGAATCCGAAAGTGAAACAACTCGTCTTTATTGGGGATTCGGCACTTGACTTTCTTACATATACCGAGGCCCAATACTTGGTTAAATCTTTATAAAATACACAATTAAATAACATTTATAAGTCTTGTTCTTTAGCCCGCGCGTCCGGAACAGTTAGCCACTATATAAACGGTATATTTACGTGCTTTTTACTCTGCAATAACATCTATATAAGATTATTTTGTAACAGAAAAAAATTACTAAAACAATGACTGCATGAAAAAACTGCGCATTTTTCAATAAAAATCAGTGAATAAAAATACTGGGTAAAATGGACAGCTTCTTTAGTCTATTTTTTTTTTTTAATTTTATTTTTATTTTTGCACCACAACAGGCCAGGAGACCTAATTACAGTGGTAAATTACATCACAGAACTCCCAGGCTTGAGAAAAATCACATTTAATTTTTGTGTTCTCACCGGGAATCGAACCCGGAACCTTCCGTCTGTGAGTCAAGCGTCTTGACCACTACACCATGGAGGCCGCCAGTCTAGTCTTTAGTCTTTCGGTTGCTGTGCTAATTCATTTGTAAAAATAATAATTTTGTTTTATTATATTAAATATTATATATTTCTTCAATTCTTTCAAAATTTGCTATAAATCGACATAAACAATGAATTAACTGTTAAATACTTTTTAGAAAAAAAAACACACGTTGAATTTATTCTGTGAACTGTTACATTATTTACATAAAATTGTAGAAATACTGTCAATGGTGGCGATTTTATTATTCAAATATATACCTAAATACAATCAATAACGAACAAATACATTTAGCGTTGTCTTTCTGAAAAACCAACTTATTTCTCAGAATCGAAAAACACTAAGCCTTAATATTGCAATCCGTTTATTGCGGTTTTTGGCATTGTTAAGACACCAATAACGTTGTTTGATGACCGATATTAATTTTTTTTGCTCAAAAAGTAGTACGAAAAATCCGTTTTAGGCCCTAAAGTCCACAATAACGAAGAAAATAAGGTGAATTTTTCTCGAAGATTTTGAAGCGCAGATCTCAGCTCCGACACTCAAAGGGTGCCAAAATTGAGAGCTGAAATCTACGCTCTGGCATTCGAGTGGTTAAATAACATAGCAAAACAAATATTAAGCAAAACAAGAACATCATTAACTCATTTGCCGCAGTGCCAACACTTAATTTATTATCAAAAAGGTTTGTGGCTTAAGTATTCATCAAGTATAGAGTCTATAATATATTCATGGTCACTAACAAAATAAGTGTTAAAACAAATAAATAAAATAAGTGCTTAAACTAATAAATAAAATATGTTCATTTTGAACGCGGGAAAAGGAACAAAGATAAACATTTGATTTACATGAAACAAACCGATATAAATATTTCAAAACTCATCAAGGAGTTTCTAACTCAAATCCCTCTCCTCGGGGAAATTACCACACAATAAATAATCTCATAAATTTTCGAATTGTCTATTTGTAGCATTCATGGAGGAAGATACAAAAAAGTATTTTGAATGGTTAATAAGCAGAAAAAGGAAGAATCACGAATGGGAATTAAGAGGGCACTTTGAGAATGTGAATAACCTGTCCAAGTTCGGAAAGGCTCCTGTTGATGTTCTTGGTCTCCTTGAGGCGCTGCGTGAGCTTGGCGCTCTCGCTGCCCGCTAGGTCCACGAGACACAGGCGTGAGGCGAGCGCCAGCTGGCGCGGCGCGTGACACCCCTGCAGACGTATGCGCGCCACCGAGTGTGAGCGTGACGAGCGCTCGTTGCCCGCAGTGGCGGCCGTCTGGCGGTGCAGCTGAGCGCGAGTCGCTAGCCGCAGCAGCTCATCGGCACTGCGCACTTCCTGACATACAAAACACAATTTTTATTTATGATGTTATAATATGACCCCTTAAGCAGAATTTTGGAAAAAATTCATGAATGTCAACATGAACATAATCAAAATGAACATAATGGATAAAAAATAATATCAAAATTAAAACTTAATGTTAATCCGTAAAACTTCATTGGCGGGAGCCAGCCGCACGAAACAAAAATTCGCTGCTGCTCCTATGGCAGGAGACACCCACCGCCTAAGCAAATAGTCATGTAAAAAATGTTCTAACTTTCTTTTTTTTTTTACATAAAATAATATTATTACTACCATCTATTGAAGAAAAAATAAACAAAGAATTTTTTTTATTTAAGAATGTATTTCCGTTTAAAAATAAAAAACAAAATAAATAAAAAATTTACAACTGTCATTCAATAATTAAAAAATGGCTATCATGTAACATTTTTAGTTATGTAATAAGATAAAAAGTGGTTTTAAGGACTGTGCAGTAACCAAAATAAAAAATATATAAGAAGAAAAGAACCAGAGTGGTTTTACAAGACATGTTCACGGAAATCTGATGTGCACAGGCAGAAAGTCATAAAATTACTGATAAAAGGTGTTTTGTTTTAGATAAATTTTTGTTTTTATTTTATTTACAATAAAAAAAATAAAATCATCACCAAATTTAAAACAATTTCTGTATTTATTTTCTTACTCAAGTTTTTTTAAATCTTACGGAGGTCAAAAAGTTCAAAAACTGGATGAGCATAATTTTTTTTAATGCTTCCTACTTCAGTATATGTGTGAATTATTTTTTTCTGTACTTGTATTTTATATGGCACGGTGTATTAGATGTAGACACATTAGCTTAATGGTTCTAGTGTATCTAAGAATAATAATAAAACAATAATGCACTTCCAGTAATGAAACATTTGTAACATTTGGCTTGACGATAACATTACAATGCTTTTGCTTTATATTTTTATAATTAATACTAATCTATGAATATTTCCAACCTGTTGAATTATATCTTTATATTTTTATAATTAATACTAATCTATGAATATTTCCAACCTGTTGAATAATATGAAATAATCGACAGTCGGGTTTAGTGATTTTTTAAAACTTGCATGTGGACGTTTCCACGCAAATAAACAACAAGACACGTTTGTAACGCTATGAATAAAAAAATTACCTGCTCCGTCAAGTTGGTGACGTAAACATCGGATCCCTTGGCGTCCACCATACGGATGTCCAGGTCCCTGGGGTCTCGGGACGGCTGCAGAAGGTCGTACAGCTGCTCGTTGTAGATCTCGAGGAAGGAGGCATGAACTGTATACTCCCAACTGAACAGAATGTATAAGAGACTTTAAACAGATGATTGGTATTTTTGAGGGGGAATATGGAAATCTTGGCATTTAAGGTTAATGTACTGGATTTGTATTCTATGCATAGTAAGTAAAAGTAATTTAGAACTATATATGATGTTACTAAGTATGTCCGATTCCCGTTTTATACGGTAAATACATTCCACGCAATACAGTGTAAAAAAAAGTATTATAAATAAAGACACTGTTGGATAGGTTTCCTTGTATAAAAATCTATTCAGGGTATCAAAAATTAAATTTCATTGTTTATTGTATCTGAACTAAATTTTTTTTAATGCTTTCAAAATCAAAAAAAAAAAAAAAAAAATTGAAAAAAAATCACTATCAGAGAATAGAGATACGCATTTACACATTTGGGACATCATTTTCATTACTTTAGATATGTAGTGCATGTGTAATATTTATTTGCAAGTTTTCAGGTTTACTGGATTGAAACAAAAAAATTGTTGTCGATGGCCATGACAGTTTTTTTGTAAGTTTCCTATACGACTCTCGGTTAAGAGTCATGCAAGGGATCAAATCATATTGAAATTGTAGAAATCGTTTTATGTTGTGATCAATTGTTATAAATACATTTACACACCGTGTAACATATGATTCTGTCAAATAATTTACTTTAATTACTTAAAACATCTGTTCAAGTATAAAAGCATTGAAACATCAAAAAGAGGGGTCAAGAAAATTAACGGCTTTAAAAAAATAATTTAAAAAACAGTACACTTAATAATGCACAAAAAAGGTTTTGACTCTATTTTCCATTTCATTCCTGCCCACTTCCATAACGTAGTTTAAATTTATATTATGGAAAATTTTCTTGCTGCTTATTTCTTTAGGGGATAGTGGAAATGGGTTATCAATTTTAATAGCATAGTAGTCAGTCTACTAAATTGATCTCGAGCATATTAAGTTTAAATGAAACTTACCCTGATTTAGAGAGCTGCTTAATGGATTCAAACAGCATACTACAACTGCGGGGAATAACACCGGGAGATTCTCCAGTTCCTTCCATTGTATAGGTTTTACCTACATACATTTAATTCAAAAGGTCAGTACATGCGTAAAAATACACATGTTAAAACATTAAATGTAGATGAATTATGCATTTTAATAAAAATAAATAAACAATCATATTAATTTGAATAAACATCCAAAACAGAAATTTATTTGGATGAATCAGTAATACTGAGCAAATGAAAATAATCATTTTGGAACTAATAAATTTATTTATTATTGAAATAAAAGACGAGTAATCCAAAAATTTGGAATAATCAATGACTGATTTCATCACTTTGCGACACCTTCAATACATTAATGTTTGTTATAAAAATTCATTTATTAATATAAAATCAGTAAGGATAACAAATTCAAACTATAATAATTAATTAATTTAATTATTTAAAGTGTAACTGAGTAAATACACTAAATACATTGTTGTGGATCTTCTTTATAAACATATTTTTATAACAAAGGAGAACTGAACTGGGTTGTGGTCTGGTAATTAATGTCGCAGGCTCGCAGATCAGAGGTTCGAGGTTTGCACCCCGCTTTACCACAACTTGATTTCCATTTTCTAATACATAGTGTGTTATTTACAACTCATTGAAAATGGCCATATAAATGAAAATATTTGGGTATGTGAATATTTTTGTTTCAATTTTTTTGTTTACGTTACTAATCATTGTTAAAGTAATGAAACCGATGCAAATTTGTAGATATAAAAATTTAGACCAAATGGTTTAATTGGATTATTTTAATAAATTATTTACGAATAATTGAATTAATAAAATAATTTCATGTCTGGTTAAAAGGATGTTTTACCGTTATTGTTATAGAGATAGCAGCATTTTTATCATTTATTTATCATTTATCATTTATTTATTCATATATATGTACATTACAAAATAAAATATCTTAATTCATTACCTGAACCCGTCTGCCCATATGCAAATATGCAGACGTTGTATCCATCCAGAGCACTCTGTACCAAGCAGGATACTTCTTCCCACACGTCATCCTGATTGCTGGATGGTCCAAACACTCTATCGAACTGAAAAAATAACAAACAAAAAATGAGTAAATAATAATTTAGCTCCATATTTATTTTGGGTAAAATCACTAAAATAAATTTAATATGCCGACCGGCTTCAGAACACAACTGTTTCTTAGTCAAGGCCTAAAAATAAACTAAAGCTAAATATTTTAAATCTTACCAAAGCTAATATGAACTAAATTACGGGTACCTATTATACATCTGCTAACTTGTGTTCGGTGTTTAATAAAAAGAGTGCAAAAATTTTTTAGTAAAGGGCCGTTATTCAAATCTTTAATTTGGTTATTGATAAAAAAAAATTTCAACATTTTAACACTAAAAATGGCTAGTCTACAGGTGGCCCCATATAAAATATGTCTGGCACTGAAAAGGTTAAAAAAAAAAACATTTCAATACTCTTTTGAATAGAACACAACTGTTGGCGTGGAACTTATAGGTTTGGAAGTTACCTTGAAGTCGTGTTTAGCGAGTCTCCGATGCGCACCGGGTTCAAAGCGTTCCAGCTCAATGGTACAAGCATCGGGGAAGGTGAGTGCTGCTACAGGTTTACCAGCTGCTAAAGCGGGACGAACTCTGCATATAACTCGTATGTTACCTTTAAAAAAACACATTTGTCATTTAACGCAATACTGAAAATTGCACTGTTACAAACAAATTAATACTTATTTTATTCTTCATCTTTCTTGTCTTGCTCATTGCTAAGTGTAGTAGACTCCACAGATGTCAGCAAATGACACACCTTTATTCCTCCCGGTCCTGGGCTACGCTGAGAGTAGCATTCAATAAGGACCCCATTCATTTCTTTATTTGGTCGGTCCATCTCAAATGAGACCATCCTCTTGCTTGCTTACCCTCGACTGTCCCTGTTACTACCATCTTATCGTTCTTTCTTGCAATATGTCATGCCGTATATTACTAGTTGTATTTATACTGTACTGATAGTACACATTAACTCACTCGTTTGAACATACGATTTTACCATAAAAAAAATAATAATTGTTAAAATAAAACCGCAGTCTTAATTATAATAAATATAAGGCACATTGGATGAGTTTCAACATATATGGTTATAAAAATGTACCTTTCATATCTTGTAACTTGTTATGAAGACTTCGTCTTTCCCAGTGAAGGCGTTGTGTGGATTCTTGCAATTCTTCAATATCCTGCGCTTGTTTTGCTATCAACTGAAATATTTAAAAATAAATAATTAATTCACAAACAAACCATCACACCGTTTCTCCGTGGAAGCAGAGAGGACAGAATTCCACACCACTGTCTTTACAGACTTTGCATTCTCTATATTCATACACATGCACGCTGATTATTCAGACTATTGACATGTTCATCGTCAAATATTTGTTGGATTTGGTAATATAATGTCTTCCTCTTATTTTGCATCCATCAACATTCGCATTGTAAATATTTTTGTCATTCTTTCACTTCCCATTCTTTCTACATGACCAAACCAACGCAGTACTCTTTTCATAATTTTGACAATTATGCTTGCCTCAACTTTGCACACTGCATGGATCTCGACATTGTGCACCCATCATACAGTTTTACCACAAAATTTCCTTAGTAATACCTGCATCCTCGTACATTATGAGCTGGTTTTAAGGTAATGATAGGCATACTCGGGGGTAATTTTCATTGCAAAAATTAAGAAAATAAAATAACACTTTCGAAAAAAGAACCTGGTAAACATGCTAATAAAATCATTTTAGAATAACCTATATTATACGATGTGCAACATTCACCATTTTATGTGCATTATTTTATATGTGTGTTTAATGGCAAGAAAATTTTAAAGTAAGAGTTATAGCATTTGTAAATGCCTAGATGTTTATAATATACCCTTCTTAAAAACATATATATCACTGTTGAAGTTATCAAAAAATGAACCCATTAGCTTGAGAGTGGAATTAAGTCACAAGACCTTTGCGTTTTAACTTTAGATTCCCATTTTTATCTGCACAATATGAAACATATTTCAATCCCTACATACAAAACTAGAGATGAAAAAGTAACAACTATCAATGAGGAGAAAAACAGTCTCAAAACTCATTGTACAAGGGTTTAAATTGTACAATTTGTTAGCAGAAGAAAGAAAAGAATTGGAAAGCTTAAATAAAATAAGAATTTATTTTAAAAAATATGTTCTCGATAAATTTTAATACTAAACGTTCATGTTAGTTTTAAATTAATGTTATAAAGTAAAGAAGCATTAATAAATACCATATTTTTTGGACCATAAGATAGACATTTTTACTTTTAATTCAATCAAAAGTTTGGGGTGCCTCTTATGGTCCGATGCGTCTTATCGTCCTCAAAATACAGTAAGCAGTTTTTAATAAAGACTCAAGTTGTTTTCGAATAAACACATTGATGGAATAAGTTAATATTTATATAAAAACTAACTTTTATTAATGATTATCGGCTAGAGCCATTAAAATCATATCTCTAATTTAAGGAATGCCATAGTTGTAAAAATAGTGTCTCTCTCCGTCAGTCTAGAAGTATTGTCTACGTGAAACTAAAGTAATTAAAAACAGTCAGCAACGAAAGTGTTTCAGAATCTTAGCCAAATAAGATTTACATCAAACCATCAAATACACTCGGATGGAAGTGAAATATTCCGAAAAGAAGAAAATTATGATACGAATGGATTCTATGAGAAAAAATGTCTACCGAGCGGATCCTGTGAGAAAAAAAAATCCGCAATATGTTGATAAATTCTTAACTTTTAAAATATGTGTTTTTAATTAGAATGAATATTCATATTAATACATACCTGTTCTTGTTGGCAATTGGTGTCTTCACATTGATGGAGTTTCCTCGTCGTATCCTCTAGTGACCTTTTAGTCTCTCCCAGCTCAGAAGTGATCTGACCGAGTCTCTCGTTCAGGGCCGCATTGTCTCGCTGTACGAGTTCGTATTTCTGCTGCAGCTCCGTGGTATGGGTGGTAAGTTGCATTATTTTACTTCTGTCAGCTTCAGCATTCACCTTGTACTCGTCTAGAGTCGTGGCGTAGCTTTCCCACTGAGCTCTCATCTCCAAAAGTTCTTCGGAGATAGTGTCGTGCGTCCTCTTCAACTCCAAATATTCCGCCTTCATCGGCTTATGCTTCTCCAGCAGATCGTTAAAACGAGCCTTGTAATCGTAGAGCGGTATCTTTTTATTCGTGATCGTTTTAGTACCTGTGGAAGTTTGAGAGTTTGACAAAATATTTCCATTCCTCGGTTGTTTAGCGGCAGAGTTAAAATTAACGGGGGGCCCGGCTCGCTTAACTGCGCCTAAACTGTTTTTAACAAACGGTTTATTTTCTTTATTTTGAGCCACGAAATTTGATCTCATAGTGTCGCCCTTGGGTAGTAAAGGATGTATAACCAACCCGTTTCTATCCGATATCGGCCGTCGTGCGGGTCCCATTTGTAAATCAGAAAACGATTTACTTCTTCGTAAGTTGGTTTGAGGTTTCTTCATCACAGGTAAAGATTCTTTTGCCAACCCCATGTTGGGAATACTTCGCAATAAATTGCTTTTAGCCGGCTGCCAAACTTGCCGTACCTTGGGCAATTTGCTCATCGAATCCATGATTTCCAAAATAACGCTGTTCCTGTTTAACGAGTGAGGTAAATTAAATACACATATTACTAAACTACAATGTCTTTAAATCACTTCGATGTTTTTTATTCACAATTCACAACAAATAGTCAAATCTGAAATATCAAGTTAACTTTTAAAACTAAACACGCACAGACATGTACACAAATTGACACAAACAAAAGTCAGTAAAAACGGTTGATAATGTTTGAATTTTGAATTCGTTTACATTTTTACCAACATAATAATGATGTTGTTGGAATTATCATCGGTAAAGTAGGTACTTAGAACTTACCAAGCGTTTTCTTACAAATGCGCTAAAAAAAAAAAAAACTATAAAATTTTTGAAAGGTGATAAGTTTTAATAATTTTATTTTATTGAATATACCAATACTATTTTGTGGTAGGAACACAACCATTAATTTCATCATCGTCATCCACCTTTCCGCGCTTAGTGATGCAAATGCACTGTAGGTATTAGCAAACGAAATGCAGCGTAGTTTGATCATTTGATACACGAAGATAAAGTGAACAGTCTCATTCTTCAAACTTTGTTTGATGCAATAAATACAGAATATAATATCAAAGAGTGTAATATTTTTTTATATTCTTGTCCCTTTATTTCGTAATATTGATTTATTTTCTTTTTCCGAAATTAGTACCCATTAACAAATAAAAATGCCAATAATTGAATATTAATTTCGTTTAAATTTTTTATCGAGTAATTAGAGATTTAGTAGTTATTATAATCAACAGTAATTTGAGCATGTCCAAATATTGCAGACAAGGACTAGATGAAAAATGTTCTTTCCTTCTAAAATTGTTTTCTTTGTTATAATTTTATTATATTTATTTGTTTGTAGTTCTAATAATCTGAGTAAGCATGTGCCTTGAAATAATAAAGTCTAAACTCAGCAGCCAGATCGAGGAAACTAGAATTATCAGCATTATACGGTAGAAAAATATTGTTTTTTTTTTAACCTTTAATGTACTCTGTGGAAAAACTCCCTCAAGTCACCGCATCATAACCTGAGGTTAGGAAATGATCGCCTGATAATCTGTCTCCTTTCATAGTATTAAAATTATATGCGCGTCATGCTTAGTGATCTAATTTGATTAAATCTCTTTCTCTCAAATGAAGGTTTTATATATTTGTCTCAGGGTACTTGATATTTGGTCATTTTTGGAGATCCTGATAAACAAAATGTTTCATTGAAAATTATTTAAATACTTAAATATGTTTTTACGATTCACAAAATTCAAAAAATTCATGGTAATATTCATAGTAGTTGCCGAAATATTAATTAATTGTGTGCAATTTGCAACACCGGTCACATCACACCTAGATAATATATTTTAATGTAAAATACATTGTACACGCTAAATCAGAAAACCCCTTCTGTCTATGATAACAGTAATTGAGTACTGTTTTATAGAATTTTGACAGCGCCCTCTGTCCGGTCTAACATTCCGTGTGCTGTCAGATGCACAGATTACAGATATCTTCAGAGCAGATGTCAGATGTCAGGCACATGAATAGCAGATATCGATATTGCCAGGCTGCATGTGACTAGAGTCAGTTTTATATTTTTCATTTACATAAATTTAATACTTCAACGGATATTGTATTTCTAAGTGTTCAAAATTCCTTTTTTTTGTTGTTTTTTTTACCAATTCAGCACATTTTACTTTCCCCCTTAATGTTATTGATAACAATGGTTTAAAAGTAATATTTTAGACAGTTTTAAAATCGGCAACCCTAAATAATGAAACAATATTTCAGTTGAATATATATTTTTTTATTGATGCCTCTTACTAATATCAGCCAAAACACATGTTTTTTCAATAAATTCACATATAAATAACTCCAGAACAGTTGCAGGATGTAAAAGAAAAAACAACACATAACCAATAAACTTGTTTAATTTCCAAAGAACACAACCAGACAATTGTAACAATATCAAGAATCATTCTAAACGCAAAATGTGGATCATCATAGTTGACTAGATATAATTTGCTAAAAAAAACACAACAAATATTTTTAACATAGTAAAGATATGTTTGCACATGTAGATGTATTACCAAGTTGTAAAACTACTATGGACATATTAATTACATTCATGTCCTACTTCCTCAATTACATTAACAATAATTTCGATAATATTCTTAAATTATGAAGGAAAACGGTACTAAGGACAAAATTTGTTGGATACCATTTAAAAATGGAAGCTTAAAATAATGTTTCAAACATAACATTCCAAAAAAAAAATATTTTGTTATATTCCTGAGTATCGTTTGAGTAGATATTTTGAGAATTCCATATTTTTTTACATATAAAAAGGAAGTATTAGCATTCTTATAATTTACCCCAATATTTCAATTTTGGGGGCTATTTTCAACCAGTCGTAAATAACTCACTTTTAGAAAATGGGAGGTTGTAGAGTGGGGTTCGAACCTAGGACTTCTGATCCGTGAGTCTTAGGCACTAACTACGCAATTACAACCCGACTTCAAAGCAGAAGCTTCACCATCATTAAATATTTATGTTTACCAATTAGCAGAAGACATGAGTTCTTGAATTCTGTTTTGAATACTAGTCATTTAAAAAGTTATATTGCTGCCTCGGTACAGGCTTATATGGTGAGAGGTAATAGGCATATTTTAAATTACCTGAAAACGAGACATTCCATGGCCTATGGGACAAACCTGTAAACCGTAAAAATCCGCTCTAAATATTTAGGGAGAGGGAATATTAGGGGAGTATTAAGAGAGTTAAATCCAGTCCTTGTCTACAAAAATTTGGACAAACTCAAAATATTATTGCTAAATATATAATATATTTTCAACATTATTAGCGTTTGAAGTAAAAATATTATGGAAAATTTTTAGACATACATTTTTAACTGCGATAAAACACCAAGTTCATATTTTCTTTGACAATTTAAAAAAGTAATATTGAATTAAAACATTTATATAAAAAATTGGTAAGAAGGCAAATGGCGAAATTTTAAGAGTATGGTTTACAACTTGACAGATACATATTTCAGTTTAGTTTTCTGAAGGTACAGCAGTTTGTATTCTAATCCCATGCATGCTTTTGATTTGGTCTTGAAGAGCTGTCGTTACTAAGCGATGCTGCTTTACAATGGATAGGCCTTTAAAATCACTCGATTCTATAGAAACCTGAAATAAAATAACAATTTATTATGGTTGTTGTTAAATATTCATTCTTCATACACTAAAAAACTACTTGCAACATGGAAAGGTTCAAGGAAACTGATGGACTGTGCACCGGTGGCGAGCGGTAAGTTTTTAGATTGGTAAGCTGTGAAAATTCTGATAAAATGTCCATAGCGGCAGTATGGCACATCCCAAAGAAGAATTTTATATTTGATAAATAATCATAAATCATCACAATAAATTGCGCTAGCGGTTAAAAGTTTTAGTTAGAATATTTTCTAATTCAACACAAACATTTGATTAACAAAAAAATGCATTAAAAAAAAAAACTAAAATTGCTCAACTGACTTAAACCCCAACCGTAATCACTAGAAAGCAAACGATTTATCCACGTGGCTATTTCATGTACTAGCTTAGCCGCCGAAAAACTGATCTATAAAACTATATTATTAATTAGCGTATCTGACATATTTTTTCTTACTTGCGACTATTGTAACTTGTTTTGAAATAAAACTTTATTTCTTAATGAATAATGATAAAAATGAAATTGTTTATAAGCATTCCTCACCGAGTACTGTAGTTCACTAAACAAAACATAAATAATTTCCTTTTTAGAATCATTCTTTCATCGATGTTTATATCACATTAATATGCACGAAACGATGTGAATGATACTTTTTATAATTCTTTATACATATTTACTCAACACTATTCACTATTAATTCACTAGTAACGTTTTTATCATAACTCAAACATTATTTTTAAAGTCAAAATCAAAGTAGTTTTATAATTCATGTTTATTTTATTTTTGTTTGGCGAATCTTTATTTTTCAAAACCCACCAAAGGATTTATACTGATTTATGCTGATATTAAGTATTCTAAAGGTCCATTTGTAATATTATTAATTTTACAATAAATTTGCTTTCAAACCACCAAACAGAACATACCAAGTATTCTTTTAATCTAACATCTTTGTTAAGACATAACATATTCTTTCTCTTTCTCACATATAACCGGTGCGTTTTATTTTAAAGAATAATAGCCCTTATGAAGATGTATTCAAAGACTAAATTGCATTTAGGAAAGCTGCAAGATTTATCAATAATTGTAACAGTAATGTTTCTAACGTAAATCTAAAATTTGTGGTTTAAAGACGTAATAAAATTCGTATTTTATCTTTATCTGCATGAGCTCGTGTAATCCAGTAGTAATAATTTCTGATAATTCGGCGCATGGGCTCACAGTACGGAATGAAGTTATGTGAATTAAATATGATGTAAATTTACTAACTTAAGAAATGCAAACGATGGTATTTTTCCTAAAGTAGCACAAAACATTACATTCAATGTCAAAAAAATATGGTAAGCTGCAAAGAATCAATTAGGACAATTTGTCCCTGACGCGCACACTATCATACACTAACACACTCATACACTCACAAACCTAATCTCAGTCATCCTGCCCCTTACAATTCCAAAACTAAGACCTTAGCTTACAAAAATTAAACTGACAAATAAATTGTAATTAAATTTATATAATTTTTCATATATTCATTATTTTGTAATGATAACTATAACACAATTTTCTGAAAATTCCCAAACTTCGAGTTCTTTAAATTTATGTATCTGATTCACATACACTGATTGTTATTTTTTAATTTTGATGTGTCCAAGTTCAAGACCTTGTCATTAATTTCAAAATGATTTATATAGTACCAATTTTACTAAAACCACCTTGATGGCAAGGGCGTTGTTGGACTTTATTTTGGTGTTCTTGGCTTCTGCATTTATTCCATTAAAGATCTTTTTAGTTACTTTTTATCATTTATTCGCTTCACATACCCAAACTACAGCAGCACCCCATAATTAATATCTATTGAGTTCATATCATGATTTTACTTTTATTATACCTCAAACATAGCTCCACATCCTCCAGACACATCGTTGACTTGTATAAATGATGCCTTGGGAAATTTAGTCCTAAGAGATACAGCAAGATCATCTTCTACAATCAGTGGGCGATGATTAGACCCACCTGCACCAGCCTCCCATCTTTTCTGAAGTATTCCCTGTAACTAAAAATAGTAAAAACTAGAACAAAGAATTAGATAAATAAAAAGAATATGACAAACCAGTGGGATAGATTATAACATTCAAAAACCTAGGTGCAGAGATCCGAAGTTAGGGAGCAGACGAATAAAGCCTTTGCCACATCTGGATATCTTTGTAACATTATTTAGAGCAATAAACATATGCATAGAAAGAAAAGTAAGGATATTATATAAGATATGTGTCCGGCCAATTATGACATATGGGGTAAAACAAGGGCTGACACAACCAGGACAAAGAATCTGTTTAGAACATCAGAAGTGAAAACATTAATGGCAATCACAGGGAGAATGCGTAAAGATCGAATCCACAATGAAGAAATGAGATGAACCTGTGGCACCGAAGATGTTGTACGATGGAGAAGAGCAAGAAGATTCTGGAGAGACTGTGTAAACAGAATGGACAACTCCAGAATCCCTTACATGGCAGCTAAGAAATTCCGCCTGGTCATCATCTTCCTGATAGACCGTCTAAAAGATGGAGGGACAGTTGGATCTCAACAACCCGAGAGTAGCAGCTTTCTGTCAAAAAAGATCAATAGGTCTAGAAGAAGAGGAAACAGAAGAAGGAGAAAAAAACTTAAACTAGAAGTGCCTTATATAATATGTTGGAATATCTGTCAAACTTCATAAACTGTCGAGGAGGTTGAATCCAGTTCTTGTCAGTGAAGATTTGGATATAAGTACCGTAGAACTCCAATTATCCAAATCAGTTGGGACCGGGCCCCATTTGGATAATAAAAAAATTAGATAATTAGATTTTTTCCGAAAAGATTCTATTTTAATTAATTCAACACTGCGTGTATGTTGAAAATGGGCTAAAGAAAAAGAGCTTTTAATGAATTAAATGAAAAGGCAACACTTTTACAATATGTTAAGCGAAGTTACAAGTGATGTACATTAGTCCAGTATGAATGTACCGTACAACGTACAACACACTGACTGACTGATCAAAACGCACAGTGGAGGCAGGAAGGCAATTCGTGGAGGGAAGAACAATAGTGCACGTAGACAGAATCATTATTTTGCAAATCGCAGTACGTTTCCTTCGTATTTTCTTCTTCTGAAATTCTGAAAGCGATTTGGATAGCCGGAGTTCGGATATTTGGATTTCTACTGTACCTAAATAAGAAGGCTGATAAAATATACTGTCTAAGAGGGTGATGTATTTTTAGGCATTGTTTTTAATTCTTGAAGGTTACAAAAGTAAGTGTATCTTTTACAGAGTCATTCAGTCTATGGCTTGAACAAAAAAAGTTGTTATGAAAAAAGAATGCAGTACGATAATAACATAATACGGTCTCCATCTTGTGCCGTTCATGGTGTTCATATTAATTGTTTAGAATCGGTTCAACATCTTTTCATTAGAAAAAATGCATGGAAAATGGCTTAAGTAAAGAATGACTATTTTAATTCTAAAATTGAAAAAAATTGCAAATATCTCTAGCTTCGCAAAATAAAGACTAAATGAAGATTTAATCTGCATCATTAAAATAGTAAATTGTTTTCTCTAAATGCCTAAAATAAAATAAAAAACTTAACTTTCCCAATTGCAGGCTTAATGAAATACTCTTCCTGGTCAATAACGGCCAAATTATAGTATTCAGATGCCTTGGCCCAAAAAATCAGGCTAGTGAACACTTGTCTAGTGTAAATTTTTGAACATTATATGGCATGTTTTTGCTATTTGTTCTAATTTATGTTTTTCTATTTTATTTAGTGTGAATTTGTATGAACTGAGCTGTGTCCATAATTAATAAGGAATGGAAATTATACCCAATTTTATTCATAATGCCATGTTTTATCAAATATTACATAATATCCTAGTTGTATAGTGGCCAAGATCCTTTCCTCGTGCAAGGGGTTTCTGATTTAATTCCCAGTGGAACACAATAATTAAATGTAATTTTTTACCACTATTATTGGGGTCTTTAGGGAAGTAGCTCTTACATACCTACTGTGGAATAATATTAACATGTTTTTACTACATGCACAATTATATTATTGTTTTCATTTTAAATTTTAACTCAAATCCATAGACTACAAGTACTAGGAACAAATAAGAATATTTGTCAATTCATTGTGCTAAAATCCAGATAAAAATTATTCACAAAAATTTTATTTCAATATCTACATACGTATAGAGTTTTGTTCTAAAATAGTCTGAAGATAGTCACGTATGATCTTCGTATTTGAGAGGTGTTTGTGATGTGTACTTACGTTTAATTGTTTTTCTTTTATGGACGCGAATATTTTCTTCAACATTTTACTATAAAATAATTAAAGTATTCCCTTTCAACGTTCTTCCTCAAAAGCGCAATAAAAGAGTTTCAATTGTGTAACCTATAAATCGGTAAGTTTAATTTGACATTCGGGATGCGATCGAAAATGACATTTCAAGTAAGCATTAAGCATAGACAATTTTTCTAGAATTACATCATTAGAATTACATAGAGAACTAGATAATCATTACTAGAAAAAAAAATTGTTATTATGTGTACATCATTGCTATAATTTCTCTAATTAATTACTAGTATATTTAAAAACATATTTATTTAAAGTTATATTAATAAATTGTGTAGAAGTTAAGTAAATGTATTCGAAAAAAATCAATTGTAAGGGATTTTTTAACCAAGCACCATTATAAACTTATCGATTTTTATCGTTGATTCGCTTCATATGCCGGAACTATAGTACCTAAGAGCTCGATAATACCTTGTCATATTGTTCTATCCTTAGAATATATTCAAAAACGTTTAGGTAAATGCTCTAAGGTTCTACTAACACCCCTCTTATACTTGGTTTTACACGAATGTCGGTATTTTCACATCTATCGAATATTTATTCAGTTTGATCATAAATGCGTCCGAGATAAAAAAGCTGCGACATATTTTAGCGAACTTGAATTATTTTGCATTATGTAAAACTAAACTTCTTGAGAAATTCTATGTGTTAATAATAACTACCTCCGTAGCTTTATAAGATTGCACTTTTTGGTATTTCATTTCTGCTAGTATACTACAAGCAAATTTAGAATGCTTATTATTAGAATATATATCTACATACAAATAAAAGAAAACGAAAATCCCCACTGAACCGCAGAACCGGCTTATCAGCAGACGAAAAATAATTTGTATGGACACGAAAACGACGGCCATTTTGGTAGCACATATTTTTTTGTTTCCCCCTACCATAAATTTGTTGTACAAATAACTTTTGAGGTTTGTTAAAAAGCACTTAGCTGATAATACTTTGAAAATGGCAAAATTAAGTAAAAATGATAATTGGCATAACAGTTTAAACTTAGATAACCTATATGATTTTTTAAAAGAATACTGGATTTGAAAGAAAAAATAACTTTCCCTTCGAGTAACGTGTATAATATAATCTGAGAGCTTCCCCTAGGAAACCTAATATAAGAAACTCTCATATCATTGTCGTCACATAATCATAAAATCTTATGTCGCATCTCTCGTTTGTTTGTTAGTTTGTAAAACAGGATTATAAATAAAACAAGAACTGGAATTTTCCTAATTAAAGCTTGTGTTTACTTGTTAGTGTTTTTTTATTTATTAAAACATTAAAAATAGTACTTTGCTTAGGTGTTCAAAAATTAAATAAGTCATTTGAAAAGAACATCAAACTTTAAAATGAGCTAAACCCTTCAATGGCGATAGCACTTTTTGTGAATTATTACCGATTTCAAAATTTGTTTCATAGGTATTTAAATGATTTTAACAATATTCCAGTCCTTCCCATTTATTGCAATTATCATAATTATTATGTTTAATTGACAAAATGTTTCCGATTACTTTGTAATATTTCAACAATAGTGTTTGAATGTATAAATATTTACTTAGTAACGGTGTCAACAACATTAACAAAAAATACAATATTAAGGTCACATCTCACATCTGAAGATGTTTATATAATAATTATTTTAATGCGTCGTATCTCGTAGATGAAATTTTAACGCAACCTTAAATTATAATGTAAACGTCGTATTTTTTATTATTTTATCGAAACATTTTCATAGTAGATAACGTTAGGTATGTATTTATCTAGGGTAGGTCTTCGGGTAGTATACGTGTACACGAGTTACGTTTTAATGAACTCGTATTGCGCATTGGATGCACAAAACAAACGAACGAGAACGGTGGGCTAGAATATAAGTGCCGGAAATCATAAAGATAATATTTGTTCCCGAATGTACCGCCGTGCGACTTTAATGGAAATGGTCCTTTCGATATAAAGGTACCGTGTTGTCAAAATCGGAGGTATAGTCGAAGTCGTTATTATTGTTGCAGTCGTTCCCCTTCCCTCTCTTTCCCCGCTCTGCTCCAACTCAGCTCAGGGCTAGCGAGGCGAGTAGGCACCGAGCACGAAGTACCGGGCAAGTGGATGACGGAAGCACTGTTTGTTTACGAGCGGTGTTTGTACACACCGCCGTCGCGCCTGCGCAGCCATACCAAAACAATACGCCGCGCCGGTCCGCCATTCAGTTCAATTTGAGAAGTCGTCGCGGCAGCTGTGTGTCCGACGTTTGTTACTATTTAATACAACGTTTCCAAGAGCCGTGATGCCTAGTAAGCAGGAATTGTGTTTGGTGGCCAATAGTGACTTGCAAACGGATTACCTGGCTCGTGATGTGGAGGAGCTAGTGTCCGAAATAAAGGAAAACCTACGTCTCAAGGCCAAGCCACAGCGAACGCAGGCGCAGAGGCCGTCCCCCTACAGCAGGCCCGAACGGGCGACGCGGCCCCCCGCGCCCACGGCCGTTGAGGACCCCTACGAGATGCTGCAACAGCTGCTTCAGTCCAACTCCCTCGTAGCGGAAGCCGTGCGGCGACTACAGGAAGGGCTGGGCCCGAAGCAGCGGTTCTTCTACGACGACGAGGACGAAGTGCCCCTTCTCAACTATCCCGTTGGAGTGTAGACTTCGTCCCCGGCTACCCGGCGCCCGGTCCACGTTTCTGCTTCTGCTAACCCCTTTACCCAACACCAACAGTCTCCGGCCTGGGCGGGCGAGTAGCTTGTGAAAGTGTTTGTTGTGAAATTCTTTCGCGGTCAGGTGATCGTGCTCTATGTGTGTATGTGTTTGTGTACATTCGGGAGAACTCGTTCTCGAATAGTATTTCGCAACGAAGAGTGCTAATTGCGTGTATACGAGTGCGAGCGAGACGGAGACTCGTGACGCATCAAAAAAACGAGCAAAATGGCGGCGTGATATTTCTATTTATACCTGAGTAGTTAAATCAATAAATAAAACATTACGTTACAGGAAACAGTTCTTGATGTGTATTATAATGCACCCAGATAAGAGTTAACGAGTGATAATGTGTAAATAATTAACTCTTTAGTCAAATATTTTCATGTCTTTAGTAGTAAGTATAGCGTTAAAATAACGACGGTCTGTCGTAAGCACAGAGTAAAAAAAACTATAAAGATTAAACATTACGCTTATATGTATAATTGTTTAAGTTACTTTCGTTTAGTATTAGTAAATTATTTCGGAGCAAAGTTTACTTTTGTTACTATTTATTTATTACAAGCAGAGGTGATCGAATCTTCAGCCAGTAGTCGCCTGTCGCCGCCGCCCGCTTTCTTATCCAAAGTATGATTAATGATTAACAGAATAGATATTCCGTCACATCGATCGGCCGATGAGCTGGATAGTAAGTTTTGTTACAAAGTTGATGTTCCTAGATGCGGGACCCCGCGGTCATGGCTCCGGGATCCTGGCTCGTGGCTGACCCTCGGCGCCTCTGCCCAACGTTAGTTCGGTACAAAGAGTTCATGAAGTAGTTTGTTTCGTCTTTCGTCCACTACCTTTAAGGCAGCCTGATGCAGGCGATAGGGCGAATGTTGACAATTGTGAATAATGCATGTTTTAATGCAACACGTTCAGCGTATTCCTAGCAATGTATTATGTAACGAGTTATGATTTGTGATTATAAAACAAATTCAAGTGATATAAATATAAAAAATGAAAAGATACAAATGTCTTTTTATTTATCTAGTAACCTTATTTTAGATATATAGTATAACTTTGCAATATTAAGTCCCCTGTAGGATAATCGGAATTCCACGAATGAAACTGACGACTTTGAGATCTGTTTTAATAATATGGAAACTGACCCACTTCAAAAATTTATCAATTTTCGGAATCTCTTATTTGGACTTAAATAGTTTCAGCAATTTTTGAGTATGATCAAATTACAATCGCTCGCAGACAAAAGCTGGATTTCTCCATCCGGAGTGAAGATTTCCTCTTCAAAAATGTTTTTTCTTCTCTGTTGCAATAAATGTTCGTTTAAATAACACTCTCACACAACTTGTTCCCATTTTCTTAAAGTGAGTTTTTACTCGTTGAAAATGGCCCCTAAAATTGAAATATATGGGTAAATCATAAAAACACAAAAAAAAGTTTAAAAAAAAACACCCCGCTAATAAAACTGTTTATTACGGTTCATTAAGTCTTAAAAAGTAATAAACATGATTTAACCCTTATACTGCTAAACAACGATATATCGTTGTTGTTAATCCCTATCATAAAGTTCTAACTAGACTGATGCTGACGTCATAATCCCCAAAAGGGTAAATGAATTCGGAAACTGCTTGTTGCACTTAACCGTCAGTGGTATAAAACATTTTGAAACATAAAAATGACTTATTCGACGGGTTATTATTTAGTTTCGTACCTATTTTAGGCCTACGGAAAATTTAATACAAACAATATTTTCTTACGCGCAGTAAAAATTTAAGCATTAAATTGTACAGCAAAGTTTCTTGAAAATGAATAAAAAATAATTTAAAATATTTTAATGAAAACGAACCACTTTGAACGACGTTACTTGTTCATATGAATCAACCAATGATAAGAGGGTTGCTTGAGATTTCCGGTTTGCTAATCGTCAATAAACCAATCAACAGAACTAACCGAGAAGAAGCGGAAGAGACCTTGCGACGTCACACGCGGATTAATGTCAGAAATACAAAACTTTAAAAGATCGTAGCGCTGAAAATGGGATACATAAAAATTGAAAAAAAAAGGTTCGTCTATTGACAATTAATTTTTTTAAACCACTAAACATCCTCATTATAAATTTACTTGTGATGTTTAAATTCACAGTGCTTTAACTCTTAAAAGACTGTGCTGAATAATCCCTTTGCAGCCGGTGGTGTAACACAATGTGACCACAAGCATAAGTCGAGATATTTTGAAATGTAAGCTAAAATACCAAATTATTTACAATGGTATGTGTTAAAAATGATCTTTATTCAAAGATGTTACATAAAAAATATAAAATTAAAGCATATTTATGCAAAATAAAGTTAGAAATTGTGTTCATTCCTTTTAAAATCCTGCCAGCAAGCGCTACCGCCCGCGTCTGGTTGTCGACTGAATTCCGAATTACACTTACGACTGAATTTAGCGGAAATAGATCAACCGGGAGACTAGAAAGTATGCTATGCTAATACAACTATTTGAATGCAAAAAAGAATATCAAATTTTTATTGCAAATAAATACTAGATTTTATTGGAATAAATAAAAACGCTGTTAAAACATATTCTTAGAATAATATGGAAATAAAACCTAAAAAAATAGCAAAAAAAACTTGTAAGAAATAAAATAATAGTACGTAATACGTGATATAATCAAATCATAATTAAACATACACAAAAATGACAACGTAAACACGTTTTTTAAAACTAGTTATGAACAAATTTTTTGAACACTTTAAATGAAATAACTTTGCACACTTCCTTGGGTACACTTCCACTTATTTGTTTGACCAATTAGCGCTTTCATCCTCTAATGGACATCTTCAGACTGGCGAATATTATACAATGTAAGGATGATTTATAGAAATCAAAATATTATCTTAAGTGTGGAAATGAGTGGAAGTGTACCAAGTATTTTTGATTAATAACTTATATGTAAATGTATGTAAATATTTCATCATTACAATGAAATTCCATCAAGAATTGTCAAAAAATAATTTAAATCAGATAAATTCTGAATAAATTGTAGAAACATTTCGGGAACACGGTGTGTTAAATACAGCGTCAGCCCAGTATACTACAAAAAACTTCACGCGACTGATGTGTTCTCTGTCCCACAAGTGGTATAATTCTGTATCGTGCTCTTTCGGTATTGTTTTCTCGGTCACTCAAGCTCCGCCCCTAACGAATAGTGTCCTTGTCGGTCTTCTGATATGCTATATTCTCGTGCTCTTTCTTATAAAATTTAATAAACCACTTATAATACTGGCATCTCTTTCGTTTGTTTTAATTTATTTTACAAAATGAAGAAACTGTTTTTTATAGAAAAAGCCCGTGCATTTTTTATAAAAATGTTTCCTTATTTTGGTGTAAAAAAGTCCATATAAGGATTACAAAAAATATGAGTTGGTTATTTAAAAAAATAAGAGAGTTATTAAATGTTTTTTACCCGAGGTAGACATCCGTTACCGCATAGCCACACATGAGTTAAAGAAAAGAGAAACGACTAAACACAGGAAACTTCTAGCTAGTCGGGACCTGAAACAGTGATTTTTTTTACATTCAGAAACAGTGAAATAAAGAACAAATCAATGTTAATAGTAAGATTTTTTATCACTTATATGACATCTGAGGAAAATAATTATATTCGGTGTTTTCCCCGCTATTAAACCCGATTCAGTAATTACGAAAATATTGATGTACTTCCGTAATGAATAACTAATTGTATACTTTACCTTTAATATAAAAATTCTTATCAAGTGAGGTCCCTATATCACCGGAAAACCCCATAATTAAGAATATAAACAAATAAGTAAAGAGCCATAAAACATAAAAATAATTCACCATGGAACCTAATGATTGTCAATTAGGAGGTTTGAATATTAAAAAAATCATTTGTTAATTTATTATAATGGGTAACGACAGTAATGGGAAATCAAAATGTTTTAGCTGTTCATTAGGTAGTAAATATTACTCTACTAACAAAACGTAATTATTACTATACAAACTCTATTCTACAAACTATTCTACAAAGAAAACGTAAATGAGGTATATCAGCTCGATATTGATCCAAAAATACTTCAGAAAAAGCTTCTTTGATTTCGTGCTCTTCGTAAGAGTCATATTATAAATTATTATCACTATCACTTAAAAAAATACCATTATTGTCTAATTCTTTTTCGGAATAGGTTCAGCTGCTAAGCCTCTGAGTTTCTCGGCGAGATACTATTATTTCTTTATCACTTTTACTATCCGTTATCATTTTGAATGATATATTTTGTAAATTTATTCATAATAAAAAGGACGCTTTGCAGAGTTAAATTGTTAGTTAAAGTAACAAAGTAACATTAAAAATATATATATAAATGTAAAAAATATGTAATTTACCTCAGCTGTTTGTAATTTCGGCAACTCGCTCAATCCATGTCTATCTCGTCTACAACCAATGTCTATCTCGCTCAATCCATTATGCGTGAACTAGCTATTAGTGAAACGGAATATTTTTCTTAGAAGAGATATTAATTTGTGAGACAGTTGTACAAAAACATTATTTTTTTAATTAAAATTGTATTATGACAACTACCAAGAAATAATATCACTTAGTACATTTACCGGTTTACAAATTTCAAGATATATTTTACTCAATTTTTGTTTAGCATGCATTTATGGAAGTGGTAGGTTTGATAATATATAACAGAGCACTTTGCCCCGCAATCAACAAAAAACTATCATAATTATTTCGTTTCAATAATAACAATGCGCCTTGAGATTGCAGTACGAGATCAGTTTTGTTTGTTTTTATTTTCAATTTAGAAAGGGTTTACAACCGCTGTACGAAAATTGTCTATTTGCGGCACGAATTTTCTATCTTGCTCACTCCATTGGGTTTGAACTAGATATTTATGAAATGGAAGATTTTTCTTGGAATTGCTATTAATTGATAAAACAGTAGTGTGTTTGGAAAACAACGTATTCGATAAAATATTTTTGAAATGTATAAATAAGAGGATTTCTGATTAGATTCTTGAAAAACTGCGTAGCAGCGTAAGGGTTAATTTGCATCACATAAAAGTAATATTAAAAAAAAAAACGTTCTTTCAAAATTTTATTTTAAAAAAATATTTCGTTAAATAGCTCTTGTTTTGTTTTATGTCCGGTTTCCTTATGTGTTCTGAAATTTATTTTATTTAACCCCTTAATTAATATGAATGGAAATTACCCTAATTATTTTATTAACCCTTACGCTGCTACGCAGTTTTTCAAGAATCTAATCAGAAATCCTCTTATTTATACACTTCAAAAATATTTTATCGAATACGTTGTTTTCCAAACACACTACTGTTTTATCAATTAATAGCAATTCCAAGAAAAATCTTCCATTTCATAAATATCTAATTCAAGCCTAATGGAGTGAGCAAGATGGACAACTCGTGCCGCAAATAGACAATTTTCGTACAGCGGTTGTAAACCCTTTCTTAATTGAAAATAAAAACAAACAAACTGATCTCGTACTGCAATCTCAAGGCGCATTGTTATTATTGAAACGAAATAATTATTATAGTTTTTTTGCTAATTGCGGAGCAAAGTGCTCTGTTATAAATTATCAAACCTACCACTTCCATCAATGCATTTAAACAAAAATTGAGTAAAATATATCTTGAAATTTGTTGCAACAGAGAGGAAAAACATTTTTGCCAAGGGAATATGGAAGTCTAGGCATTTACAGGACTTATGATCTGTCATTGGCTGGTTTAAATTACCACTTTACACACTGCGAGATATTCACTATTCTGGGTATGTCTACACATACATATTCATGATTATTTTTACATTACCTCAACTCTTCCATCTGTTGACTTTTGCAAACTAAAAGAGCTGAAACCTTTATTGATGTCGGTAAGTTTCATCTGGATAAATTATTTCACCTCCTAGGTAATGCCTAAAATTACTTAAAATTTTTTATGCAAGTTATTTTAATCAACAATATTTTGAGTATGCCTAAATGTTTGTAGGGAGTTATTTAGATTGAAACCTAAAGGTAACCGGTAAATGTACAAACAAGTGATATTATTTCTTGGTAGTTGTTATAATATAATTTAAATTTAAAAAAAAAATGTTTTTGTACAACTGTCTCGCAAATTAATTTCTCTTCTAAGAAAAATATTCCGTTTCACTAATAGCTAGTTCACGCATAATGGATTGAGCGAGATAGACAACAGTTGCCGAAATTACAAACAGCTGAGGTAAATTACATATTTTTTACATTTATATATATTTTTAATCTTACTTTGTTACTCTAACTAACAATTTAACTCTGCAAAGCGTCCTTTTTATTATTAATAAATTTACAAAATATATCATTCAAAATGATAACGGATAGTGAAAGTGATAAAGAAATAATAGTACCTCGCCGAGAAAGTCGGAGGCTTAGCAGCTTAACCTATTCCGAAAGTGAATATGACAATAACGATATTTTTTTAAGTGATAGTGATAATAATTTATATTATGACTCTTACGAAGAGCATGAAATCGAAGAAGCTTTTTCTGAAGTATTTTTGGATCAATATCGAGCTGATATACCTCATTTACGTTTTGTTTGTAGAATAGTTTGTAGAATAGAGTTTGTATAGTAATAATTATGTTTTGTTAGTAGAGTAATAATTACTACCTAATAAACAGCTAAAACATTATGATTACCCATTACTGTGGGTACCCATCATAATAAATTAACAAATGATTTTTTGATATTCAAACGTCCTAATTGACAATCATTAAGTTCCATGGTGAATTCTTTTTATGTTTTATGGCTCTTTACTTATTTGTTTATATTCTTAATTATGGGGTTTTCCGGTGATATAGGGACCTCAATAGATAAGAGTTATTATATCAAAGGTAAAGTATTCAATTAGTTATTCATTACGGAAGTACATCAATATTTTCGTAATCACTGAATCGGGTTTAATAGCGGGGAAAACACCAAATATAATTATTTTCCTCAAATATCATATAAGTGATTAAAAATCTAACTATTAACATTGATTTATTTTTTATTTCACTGTTTTTGGAATGTCAAAAAGTTCACTGTTTCAGGTCCCGACAAGCTAGAAGTTTCCTGTGTTTAGTCGTTTCTCTTTTCTTAAAAGCACTGAGAAATTAAACAACAAAAGTAAATTTATAATGAAGATGTTTAGTGGTTTAAAAAAAAATAAATCGTTAATAGACAAAGCTTTTTTTTTCAATTTTTATGTATCGTATTATCAGCGCTACGATATTTTAAAGTTTTGTATTTCTGACATTAATCCGCGTGTGACGTCGCAAGTTCTCTTCCGCTTTTTCTCGGTTAGTTCTGTTGATTGGTCCATTGACGATTAGCAAACCGGAAATCTTACACAACCCTCTTATCATTGATTGATTCATATGAACAAGTGACGTCGTTTTAAGTTGTTCGTTTTCATTAAAATATTTTTAATGATTTTTTATTCATTTTCAAGAAACTTTGCCGTACAATTTAATGCTTAAATTTTTACAGCGCGTAAGAAAACATTTTTTGTATAAAATTTTCCGTAAGGCTGAAATAGGTACGAAACTAAATAATAACCCGTCGAATAAGTAATTTTTATGTTTTGAAAATGTTTTATACCACTGACGGTTAAGTGCAACAAGCAGTTCCCGAATTCATTTACCCTTTTGGGGATTATGACGTCAGCATCAGTCTAGTTAGAACTTTATGATAGGGATTAACAACAACGATATATCGTTGTTTAGCAGTATAAGGGTTAATATAATATTTTTGAATTTGACTTAGACTAAATAAAAATAAAGAATAACAGTATTATCTACTTGTAATATAATATAACCGAGAAATCTGTGTTGGTTTTACTTTTGTATTTATCTTTGTTCTATTTAAAATATATTTTTATTTATTTTTTATCTACGTTCAAGTTACATTTCGATTTAAAATTTGTGAGGTTTATGCACCATGTATTTGTTTATTTCCAATATAAATCCAGTTTGAATGCTGACATTTTGGGGTGTTCCCATACGAATAAAATTAACATTTACAACCTATTAGTATCCTAATGGGATTATTTTAATATCTTCAAAAGCGTTTTACAAAAAGCATGATGGTAAACATTATAATTTGATTGTTAGATGAATTAACTCACGTAATGTTTTACATTGTCTTCCAGAGATCTAATTGTGCCCATTTTACCCTTATTTACGGAGCCTAACATATTTCTACAACAGCTTACACTACTAAAATAAACTAAGTTTATGAGAACTAATACGGCGCGGCGTTTATAGACAAAAAATAATACATATACTATAACAAACAAAAGTAAATTGCATAGAAATATTCCTAGCAAACTTACTAGGTCACAAAAAAAACAACAAAAAGGTGACGAGTGATCACATTAAATAATATATATTGTTGGTAATGTATCCAAAATAAAACACGTTTATTGTATTTTAATTTTACTTTATTTTTTAAATCACACAAGAGGGTATATTATGATGCGTTTCGTCTTGTAAGGACATTTTCAAACTAACTTAAAAATTTACTAAGTTTCATTTGGAATTTAATATGGAATTCTACCAATTCGGTAATCAGGTGGCAGAAGGGACCATCTGTAATTTTTTATATGTTTTAGTTTTTGAAAGTTTAAATATTTCAGTAAATACGCAGAAAAAACAAAAATAAAACAGCATCATTTAGAATGGTAATTAATTATTGAAAAGTAAATCTACAATATTTTAGTTTGTGGATTAAAGTTATGAAATTGAGTTATATTTCAGCTCCCCTAAACATTTTTAAAATTACAGATATTGTCCCTTCTGCCATCTGACTACCGAATTGTTTGCATACACAATAAATATGTATATTATATTATATACACGGTGTTTTAAGGCCAGGCCGCGAAACTTCAGAGGAACATTCTTCACAAAAAACTTTTTTAAATACTTTTTTTTTTCAAAAAACAAAAGAAAATATAATAAATCCTTAATTTCTCGGACTAGCATCCCTTCCACAAACCCCTCCCCTACCCAGCCGCTTCCCCTGTGCGTATCGTTTTGTCAAATACGTTTTTTATCAACAAAAAAATTGTAGGGGTTTGTGGAAGGGATGCCAGTCCGAGAAACTAAAAATTCGCTCTAAAATCATACAAAAATACAGTAAATAATAAGTTAACCATGAAGAACGCACCTCTAAAGTTTCGCGTTCTGGCCCTGAAACACCCTCTATACTTTATTTGGATAGTGCCATTTTTGTGAAAATCACCTCATAGGGATTTACATCTAAAGCTCTAAATTTATCTATCTATTTAAGATTTATCTATCTAAGAATACAAAACATAAAAAATAGTACATACATCCAGTTAAAGTTTTTCACAAATATAATGAGAGAACATGTTACACAGTAAAGAGAAAAATAATATATTATATAAGACATTAGAAAAAAAAAGAGTTCGTAAGAAGGTTAAGGGATGAATAAAATGGAGTGGAGGAGAGGGATTTTCATAATGTAGTTGACCAATTCATAATTTTGATATTATAATAAAATAAACATAATTAAAGGAACATAAACTTATTACACACTGACAAATATTTCATTTTACAGTGTTTCAAAAGGTTTTTTTTTTTGAAGTCGAGTATATAAACAGAATTAAAATAATTATTGAATTTATTGCAAATAGACATGCCGTTACTAACAGAAACATCTCCGCAGTGCATTATTCTAGGTAAAGTTTTTTTATTAGATCTTTTAAAATTTGAGTATGGCCACAAATCTTTTGGATTGGTCTTCAGCAAAGTCTCTATATTTTCTACGTATTTGTCAAAACAAATTTCATTTACAGTTTATACTAAGGCTTATTGATAGAAAGCCGGGTAACACATTTGACTACTTTGGCAATACAAAATGTCCACCTTGTTTCATTCAACAATCTGACAGTCGGCAAAATAATCGAATTCTTAAATAATATTATTTGTGAATTCGCTACTTATACATGAAATGTGATACCACCGTTTTCCATTTTAATCCCAGGAGTATTTTTACACAAACGACACAACTCGGCATAATTGAATTTAAATCGGCAGTTGCGTACTAAGCGGCGTCTACAGAGTAACTAATATCTAAAACGTAAAACTACTCATTTATGAGTAGTTTAGTTCGATGCACGTACGCGGTTTCTGGATTATTCTATAGTCTGGATATTGAAAGTTTATAGACAGACTCTTGAAATGTCGAGTAGGTCAGACATTTAGGTTATTTAATTCTTTATCGAATTCTAATGGAATGATTCACTTAATCATTATTTTTTTTTTATGATTGCCGTCATTTCAATAAATTACACTAAGGATAATAATATTATTCTGGATTACTCATAAATATGTTTATCTTGTTTAGACTCCGACGCTTTTGCTGTGTTTTCATTCAAAATCATTACTCAGCTTGTATATTATATCTACTCATAATGTATATTACCGCCGAAAAAAAACGATCTTTGATTGTACGCTTAAAAATCGAGCACATTACATGAGTAATCAAAATCGCGACTGTATTTGTAAGGTTATATTTTGAGGCTTATCAAATATACAAACAAATAACAAATCATTTATTGATATACATTACATGTCTACACCATACATTAGGTGCAGCGCTAAGCACCCGTCTTGTGTTCCATCCAACTCAGGTCACGGAACCTAACTTGTACAGTAAACGCGAAGCAGCGTAGAAAGACGCGACATCCATCTTCAAATTCATAGTAATCTGGCATAGACAGTCTTTTTTACTCTGCTACGCCATTTGCACAGAAATGTTCACACGACAACACTAATTTTTCGAGACATAATTAAAAAATATCGTTTTATGAAGCGTCGTCTCTATTTAATTAAACCTAAGCGGAATCATTACGACATTTCTCCGTAGTGGAAGGCAGAGAGGATTAGACGCCACGTACAGACATAGCTCATATTACATTTATCTTCTCACGCATCCACGCCGATTATTCCGTCTTTTGACGTGTCCATTTCCAAGTTTAGTATTTGTTGTATTCGGTCATGCAATTTCTTTGTCGGTCTTCCTCGTTTTCTGCATCCATCAACATTCGCATCGTAAATATTTTTAGCCGTTTTTTCGCTGTCCATGACAAGTTTGTCCAGGCGGATGAAAAATTCTGTGTGTGTAATAGAATCAGAATTCTGTTCGACTCGATGGCTGCTCTCAGGTAAAAATCATGAAAAAGGAAATCGAGTGGAGAAAAGTCGGCGTCGTAGTGTTGTGATTGGCGCATTCGCCTACCCATCTTGAGGTCCCGGTTTCGATCTTGGCAGGGTCGACGTGAAATATTTGTTTTAATGGTGATTTGAAACTGCAATGTTTCACTGTCCCTGGACTGGTACCTGAAGCGTAGGACTGATCACCTAACTTTTAATTTAACAAAACACATTTAGATGCGCTACGATTTGAGTGAGAATGCGGTGCCCTATGCACCACTGATATCCAATTAAACGCTACCGCCGTTTCTTGATTTTGTCGATCGCTTGTCTTCTGCTTCTTGTAAAGTCAACAACAACAAAAAACCATCACGCCGTTTCCCCGTAGGGGTAGGCAGAGAGGATAGAACGCCATAACACTCTATATTGGCATACAGACCTCGCTTCCTCCACATTCATACATCTTCTCATGCACGCACGCCGATTTTTCCTACTTTTGACATGTCCATCTTCAAGTATTTGATGGACTTGATCGTTCCATGTCTTTCTCGGTCTTCCTCGTTTTCTGCATCCATCAACATTTGCATCGTAAATCCTTTTAGCCGTTCTTTCGCTGTCCATTCGCTCTACATGTCCAAACCAACGCAGCACCCTTTCTTGATTCTGTCAATAATGCATGTCTCATCCTTACACACTTCACGGATCTCGACATTTGTGCACCTATCATACATTGTTTTACCACAAATTCGCCCGAGGGATCGCATTTCGACAGCATTCAACCTACTTTCATCATTATTTTTCCAATTCCATACTTCGCTCCCATACATTAGAGTTGGAACTAGAACTCCGTTGTGAACTGCTAGTTTAGCCTCCTGCGATAAACATTTGTTTGCCAAAGTAGATTTTAGTGCACCGTTCACCCTGTTCCCGGCACTCACCTTCCTTTCAATATCTTTCTCGGCCTTTCCGTCCCTAGTAAACATACTTCCCAGGTACACAAATTCTTCTACCTGATTCAGAATATCTCCGTTCACGCTGATCTCACATTGAGTTATATTTTCATCCCTATCAAAAACCATCACTTTCGATTTATCAACATTCATAAGCAAATCGCTTATGAATTCATAAAAATCATAAAAAAATGTAAAGTGATTACTTAAATCAGCCATTGACAGGTTATAAGCCTTGAAAATACATAGATTTTAACATTCAAGAAGTCCTTCATCTTGGTTGAGATATATATTTTTTTAAATATAAAATTTTATGCTTTTTTTATGCTTTTTACAAAAAATTGAACCATGCACACTATCAAAAATCCCTCAAAATCATGGCTCGTGTGAGGGGATTAATAAAAACATAAATAATCGGCGGCTATTGGAAGAATATAATGGATTTAAAAAAAGTGCTAATATCAAAACAAATGTTTGTTAGTAAAAAAAGGATATGCTAAGTATTCATACCATCAGTACGTGTGTTTGGGAATCCGATAAACCATCACTATTGAAGAAAAGAATTGAGATTTGGTTGACAGACATTGGAAGTAAGGAATCTGAGAATTTATTGAGGATAGTCATCTAAATATTATGTTATCCCATTGAATCATTTATAAATTTATTGTATGTGCATATATAAATACAGGGTGTTTTTTAAACCCTGTCACATCCGAAACCACGATGATCAGTATGGGCAAGAAAACATATAAAAATATATATTCAAAACAAAAAAAATGTTAAAAATTTAATATTTATAAAAACAAATTGTTGCTCACTTCTGCAGGGGAGAAGTGAGGGGAGCGCGGCGCAGTATCAGATTCCCCCTCCCCCTTCTTGTTTCTCCCCTGCAGAAGTAAGCAACCATTTGCTTTTTTTGATATTTTATTTTTGTTAAGTTTTTTGTTTAATAGTTCTTAATTTAAATTCTTATTGATTTTTGTGATTGCCACACCAGAGTATTGTTACTCCGGTAGGTACTAATAGCATAGTATATAAAGATAGCACAAGGGCTATAATCTCTTTCGGATTTCGTTTTTTCTCGAAGTCTTCGGTCGTCACGGAACGCACTGTGCTTTAAAATAAATATTGTATACCGTCCACTATTATCAAGATCTTTTATTTAGTAAGATCGCCGCCATATTTATTGAATTGGCTACAAACACCAGCACACATTTTTCCAATTTTTTAAAATTTTATTCGCTCTAAAAAAATATTTTAATGTGCCAAAATGTCTTCTTGCTCATACTGATTATTATGGTTTCGGATGTGACAGGGTTCAATGAACATCTTGTATATATTATATATATATATATATATCTTATATATATTTATATATTTAATTTTATTAATATTATGTATTTAATTTTATTTTTACATTAACGTAAACTGTATTTTTTTTTCTTTTCTTTTGGGCCACAACTGTTTTTCTTTTTCTTCATTATTATTTTTGCTTATAGGAATCATCTTCGATAACCACATTTGCCGCAGCAAATCAACTAACAGGCATTTGCCCACATATGAACCGATTGCAACATTAGGCATACTTATATTTCTGGCTTGTCGACCGTTCATATACTGAGCCTACTCCTAGTACAAGCAGAATTTGCCAGTGTTTTTTTGTGCAATTTTGTAAAATATGAAATGTATATATATACGAGTATAAATAAATAATAAACAATACATTAATGAAAGAAGCTATTTAAATCGGATTTTTTTACCTATAATTAAAATAAAATTTTATTAAAACGAATTCAAATTATTCATCTCTGTCATATTATTATTATTATTTATTTTTTTTATTTAAAAAAAAAAAGAAATATTTGCGTTCTTATGATTTACCCAAATATTTAATTTTGAGGGCCATTTTCAACGAGTTGTAAATAACTCACTATTAGAAAATGGAATCAAGTTGGGGTAGAGTGGGATTCGAACCACGGACCTTTGGTCTGTGAGTCCGAGACACTAGCCACGGGACCACAACCCGAATTATGGAATACATTGGACAGTTTTGGAGCTATGAAAAATGAGAGTCTGCGCGAGACTGGATTAACAAAAAGGGATTTTTATTTATCAATATATTTACACTTATAACTTTTTTTTATTCCAATACAAATCTACTTCTATAACTGTTACTCTCCAAAAAAAGAGACTAGCTCTTGTGATTGGAGAGTGACTTACACGGTTAGAGACTATAAAATGTTCTTCATCTCTGTTGTAATTTGTTAATGTTAACAGCTCCCCAGGGAGTTGAATCCAGTCGTTGTCTCCAAAATTTTGACAAACTCAAAATATCTTCGATAAATCCACCTGCTCCTTGAAGAAGTATAGAAATTTAAAAAATAAAAGTTTCAGGCGTTGCCTAGTATGTAGGTGAAATAATTTAATTACACAAATCTCACCCGCAAAAATAAAGGTTTCAGCTCTTTAACTTCACAAACATTAACAGATGAAATAATTGAAGGAATATAGATTTTCAAATATGGGCAGAATGGTGAATGTTACACAGTATGTAAAGCGGCCACTTAAACCAGCCAATTACAGGTCTTAAGCCCTGTAGATGCCTAGACTTCTATATTACCTACTCTAAAATGGTCTTCACCTCTGTTGTAATATGTTAATGTTAACCGCTTCCATTCCAATTTGGACAAACTAAAAATATTGTAGATATATTAGTTTTAATTGTTTTTAGTTCATTAGGGAGATTATTGTAATTTTTGACACCTTTGAAGACAAAGCTATTTTGACCATGACTTGTGTGGAAATTAGGGATTTTAATATTATTTTGGTATCTGAGTGACTTATTCATCTCAAATTCTTTTATTTTATCTTCTTTGTAAATTTGTATACTGGAATTTATTTAATAAACAGTGTCTTCTGTATGAACTTTAAATAAATTACGTAGAATTTCCGTATTGAATGATGAGGGTTTCTTTAAAATTAATCTTTGTATTTTTTAAGCGGGTTAAATATATTGGCATATGCACCACCCCATCCAACAATACCATATTGTAATAAATCTTTAGATAGATCTATATTTTTTTAAATAAAATAAGTGATGGCGCATAGAAACATGTTTTGGACACAGTTGGCAATGATTTTTTCTTGGCTCCAAAAGTTCAGCTTTATGGAATAATCAGTTGGAGAGAAAGGTAAATTTACATCTATCAAATAATTATTTCCTTCGTCTCTGTTGAGATATTGGTCTGTTTTATAAATAACAAATGAATGAATGCGGTCGTTTGAATTGTACGGCACATAAAACAGTTAAGGTAAATGAACTTAGCGCAGACGACGCGATGTGCGCCGCGATTCTACTTCTCGGACCAATAAATGATACATTATACCTAGTTAAATATTATTTTCCTCGTATCACTAACAATAAACTTTGCGATGGCTAGCCATTTGTCTGGGTGCTCAAATTTTGTTTGTACAACTATCTAAAAATAAACACAATAAATATAATTGTTTTTCCGAACTACATAAATCCACGTCTCACAGAGCGTATTCGTTAATTGAGGCTGCTGAAAAGTAGGGTAATCATGCGATTTTGCCATTATAAAACGCCGCTATTTTCAAATCGCTCAATTTAAAAAAAACAAATAAACCTTAGATGTAAACAATTATTGTAAGTAAATATTTGCATTTAACCACTTACCGACTTTTTATGTCTGCCGGTTTCGAGACGTACTCCTCTCTTCGTCAGGACATCAATCAAACCAACATGCAAAATCCACCACACCTTCATCATAGTTGTTGCACAAAAACGTTAATCCAACATGCCGATTTGAAACCACTTACTTTTAGTAGGTAATTCTTACGTGCGCTATATTTATTTATTTTATTCGGAATACAAACAGATATACAGGTTAAATTATTATAAATAGAAACTGTAACTAAATGTATATATAAATGTATAAATGTACATTGCCTTATATATATATATAAGGCAATGTACATATATATATATATATATATATATAAGGCAATGTTCGAATGGTTGTCATCGATAGACTAAATAACTACTAGACCGATTTACGTACGGTTTTCAGATAAATGTACATCTTTGTCACGAGAAGGTTTATAGCTCATAAAATCTTCAATTTATTAAGTAAAAAAAAAATAGAAGCGTAAATGTTTTTTTTATCAATCATCAAGGTAGCAATCATCGCCGAGAATGCATATTAAAAAAAATGGATGGATGTTATTTTTTTGTTTACAAAAAAAGTTTATTTTTGAATGTTTACAGACAACATTAGTTTTGTTATGGATCCCAATCAGATTATTTCATTGAATTCCTGATAATTTCTACCCATTTATTTATTTTTAATACTAAAATAATATTAACTGTTCGATACATTTTTGATTGACGCATTCCTAACTAAAGTGCACCCCTGAGCAGAGTTTGACATTTGCAAAAATAATTCTAAATTTGAAGTCATTATTTTACGTTTTGGAATTCAAACACAAAAAGTACCTAGGTACCTACTTAAATTAAATATTTGAAAATGAATTATTTTAGGTTCTGGAATTCAATCATAAACAAGTACCTAGATACAAGTACGCTAACTACAATAATTGATATTGATATTTTGATTGTGTTCATTTAATCTATATACGAATATGTACTCAAATCTAGCAATAGCAATAGCAAAGTATTGTCGGGTTCAGCTCGTATTATATAAAAATATTAGGGCATGCCACCCAATAATATGTATTCACCTAATTATACTAAAATAAAGCGACTACGGTTTAAACTATAAAAATAACAAATATACTATTTATTAAAATAAAAGAAATATGGACGATAGTGAAAAGGAAAATAAAGAAATTGATAAGGAGTAATGAAGGATGAATGAAGAAAAGTAGGAGTGGAAAATTGCATTTGATTTAATGATTAAGAGCAAGAAAAGAGACAAAACGTCTATTCTCTGTTATTCTAAATCAAGCCTTTTAGTTATATCTAAAACTCAGGCTCTTCCTCTTTTTTCAACTACATATATCTCCCATACCAAACATTGGGGAAGGTAAATAGTGGGAGTTGCGCGTTAGTTTAATTGGTGTCTTGACGAAGATACGGGCATATCTCGAAACCGGTAGACACAGAAAAGTCGCTAAGATCATAGGGCACTGCATTGGTAACCAATCGCAGCGTATCTTGATCATTTCTGTTGCATGAAGGCAGGACGAACAGTCTTACGCTTCGGGTACCAGTCCAGGGACTATGAAATATTCTAGTGTGGAAACACTCTTTTAAATAAATATTCTATATCAACCATGTCGGGAACCCGAGACCTCTTGCATGGTAGGCAAACGCGCTGATCATTACATCACGAGGCTGACACAAATATTTACTAACATTTAACATAAGTAATTATTTTATAAGCTATTTCTGATAAAAGTTAAATTAAAAAATGTAACTAAAATATGATTTCATTTCGACCGGCGTATTACATATTACGTCTTTTGAAATTAAGCCTAAGTTTAGGTTAGGTACATTGGTACTCAAAAATGTACAAAATATGTATGTAAAATTTATTATAATAATTTAAGAGAATAAATTTAACAGGAAAGTTAAAATTATTCAGAAAACATTTAAATGTTGGTTTTCAAAAAGAAATACAAGTTTTTCTGTCACTTTCTCGCAAATGCCTCCCCGATACCGTGCGAAAAAGACAACTGCGCGTCGGACTGATTATGCGGCTAACTAAAATCGACAAAATCCCCGTTTGGCTGTCCCGTTTTCCGCACCTCAAAACTGAACCGATTTGGAACTTCCATTTTTAAAAAATATTTATCATATTTGTTTATCGTCGTCCGAAGATACTAGATAAAACTAGGTGCTTTTAAGGGTTTTTGGATGGTTCTACTTCTCATAGTAAACAATTGATCAAAAAAAGAAATACAGGGACACGCAAATTTGAAATATATATAGTGTGTAAAAAAATCATTGCTTTAGTGCCATAATCCAGGGAGAAAATATGGGAATTCTCTTGTAGAAAGAAAACCGAGACCACGATTAATTTTAAATCAAACAAATTTTGTAAGTTAAATTATGCATTAACAATCATTTAAAAATAATAATTTTGCAGGTTCATAAATCTTTCTTAACTCGTTTATTTTTAAATGAAAAAAAATATAAAAACTAAAACAGGGTCATTACTTTTTACTGATTCAGTGATTTTTTACTACGAATACCGATAAAAATATACGAAATGGATTTATGGTAATTAATTGTATTTTCAAAATCAATATGGATATTGTGGAAAAAAGTTTTCATAAATAACTTTTAAAACGAAATTATAAAAAAAATATGTCACTAAAAAAACGCGACATGTTAGGCATTGATAGTTGTGACGTGAAGATTTTCTGACGATGTTCTATGAAAATTTGAACGTTTAGGAACAAAGTTAAAAATTAGCATGAATCGTGACATATTATGGGCGTGGCCACTGTAATGACCGTTTTTTCGGGAATTCAAAATTACAAGTACAAAAAAATATTTTATGCTACTAAGTAGCAAAAAATATTTTTTTTACTGGACGTATTTCATCGACCCTTATTACTTAAAAAATGTATGAAAAGCTATATTTTCCTATCGTCGCAGGGTTGGTTCTAGATTCTAGAGTTATACCTACAAGACTTAAATTTTTTTTAAATTTATTTTTTGATATGATGTATCGTTGGTAAATAAGAAATTGATTACAATCTTATGTTGTGAGTGTGTCTTTATCATACCAATCGAACTAAATCTATCATTATGTATGATAAATTTATCGTTTTTTTTTCCGGGAAGGTTAGATAAAAGCCAGATTAGCTTGTATAAATTTGGTAAGAATGATTTCATGTCCATAAAATGATTACACGCATCACTTCAATATTCAATGGTATCATATTCTAATAAACATTAATATGCTTACATGGGAGTTAATACAATAGGGTATTTTCACAATTCGGGAATAACGTTAAGAAACTATAAAATATTTTTAGGGGATTTTTACGATTTTAATGATATAATAATTGATGTTTTCGTTTGAAATTTTCGGGTTTAAAAACGAGCACATACAGAACGGCTCGCAGTTGGCGTCACGTCGACGTCGCACGTCATGCCTGCCAAGTGCGCTTCTAAGAAACATGCTTGCAAGTATGGAGCAGTAACGTAATACGTGCCGTTTGTCGCACAAGGCGCGAAACGTCTTTTTTTAGACGCTTGTAAGTCTTGCCGTGCACGGAATGCGTATCATCCGTCTCCAGCATCACATCTTAATTAACTTAAGTAGTTAATATTTCCATAATTTCTCTATCCATGTGCATAAGGCACTGCATTGGTACTTTAACGCAGCGTATCTTGTTCATTTGATACAAGTACACAAGATTATAAATATCATGCTTCAGATTTAGTTCATGAAATATTCCAGTTTAAAACCATTAAAAATTTTTTTTTCGTGTCAACCACGTGCTGACCATTCGACCTTTTTTCCTAGTTTTATTACAGCTTACCCACCACATACCGCACACCGCATCTGAGGACATAAGTCTCCTTGGCGGTGCCCACATACACGGAAAATTTCCTCGTTGTCAAACGAGAAAAGCTGCCCGAAGGAGCTCTCTGAAATCTGGTAGCCTTAGCTTCTTTGTGCTGAAAGAAAGTAATCCAGAAGTACATAATATGTACTTCATTGGATTGAGAAGAGAGGGAAGTGAATTCTTCACTGACTGGGATTAAATTGATTGGACATGATCAATTCGCCGAAATGATTACAAAACTTTTTAAAAGCCTTGAAATTATTTTTAGAAGTAGAAGTCCTAGTTTTATTACAAACACAAAACTGTATTTTTCATCCAACCGGACCTACATAAATTATCATTATTCCCTTATGGTGCATAGGGCGCTGCATTGGTACACCAATCAAAGCCTATCTTTATAATTTTTGTTACGCTTCAGGTAAAAACACCTTTTACATAGATTTCATATCATCCATGTCGGGGATCGATCCCAAGACCCCCGAGACCACTACACCATGAGACCGACATAAAGGGGTATTGAAATCCTTCCGGGAATCTAACTCGGACCTGAGACATAGAAGGCGCCGACTGATCTCTACTCAATTATTTTTTTTTAAATTTTTACCTGACAGTAAGTGTGTCGAAAGCACTCACTACCTACACCTGTAGCTCAATCACAAATAACTATCGACGTGCTAATAAGCGACGTGATAACAATTTCTCACCATGGTGTCTATCGTATTTGCGGTCACAATGGAACATCCGTGAACACCTAATATCAAATGTCAAAATATTTATGTTTCGCGACGTATAATCCTGCTGCGCAATAAAACATATTTTAATTTCACCAGCGTAAATATGGAAAATATTCCAAAACGGCTATTTTTATTTATTTAGTTTTTTTTTATTATTTTTTTTTATTATTATTTTTTTTTTTATTGAAATTTTTTTTTTTACAAAATACATTTTTGAAATACAAAATAGGTAAATATACAGAACATCTTATATATAACGTTTCTACCTCTCTAATAAAGTAGAGTAAATTAAAACAAAGTAAATTAAAACTAAAAATAATTTATTAAGTTATTATTTATCATGCTATTAATTGCATTTAGCCGGTGGTTGGCAAGCCAAATGTCAAGAAAAGCAGTCGCTAAAGTAATTGTAATTTAATTTTAACTTTTTTGTACTAGAAACTCCTTACTATTTTTCAAATGCAATATATTGTATAATTTTTCACAGTAAACGGCGATTTTTCGCCAATGAACTGTATTCATTTATGAGGAAAAAAACCTACCGACCGTTGACTTAGAAATTTCACGCGCGTTGACTTATGACTGCGATAAAAAAAAATTCTTAGATTATTGAAAAATATTTACGAGTACATGAAAATAACATTTTTATACGTATAAACTTATATGTATTTATTTAATATGTAATATATTTTCTTTACTAACTTTGTATACTTTGTGGAAATCTGTTATTAGTTCTGAGTTTATACACCATATCTGTTTGTTTACTATAAATATGTATGCTGAGCTGTTGATTTCCCAAATAAAATAAAAATAAAATAACTTAAGGATGTTCATTATTATTCATTGTGATTGCTCAAATGCTTAGCGTGTTTTTAAGCACGTCGATAGTTATTTGTGATTGAGCTACTGTACAGTAATATAATTCCAGACGTGATATACAAATATTATAAATACCTGACTCGACATACGAGTAAGCATTCTTAGAATGAATGTTCGTTATAAGCAGTTATAATTCGTAGAACAACATTGTTTGATACGGTTTTGTTATTGTATGTTGCAGTTAGAGACGGTTTGTCAGTTACCTGACCGTTTCAAATACAGATAACGCGCAGGTAGGCCAAGAGAACTTAATGCAGGTAAAGATGTAAATTAGGGTATTAGAAGCAAACTAAGAAATCTCCATTGAATTAGTTGCTGAGATATTTGCGAAAATCTTTGAAAAAAGAATTGTGGGATTTCTAATTATGCTTCAATAACTAAAGTAATAATTATACCTTTGTAAATTTAAATAGACTTTAAGATTGTTTAGATTAAGGCTGTAGTCTGGTAAAACGCGCGCAAAATTAGGAAATCATACGATTTTGCTATCTTAAAAAAAAAAAAAAATTATCGCGGAATAATAAAAAAAAATAAAAAAACAAAAATTAGATAAAAACAATATTTTTTAAAGCTATTTCTATTTAAAAATATACCAGTAAGTTTTATGTAACTAAAATATAATTATATTTAAACCGGCAAATTACGCCATTCCAAATTAAAATATTAGAACAAATTTCATAAACAGTACACACATTTTACCTATTTGGCTTGATCCACTCATCGATCTGTGCGCAACCCACCTCCACTATCCATTTCTTAATAGCAATTTTATATTGTGAGAACTTACTAATTGTCCTACGGATAATGGAAGTAGATTGTACACTTTAAACGAGTAGTAGGCCAATCCTCTTTGACCGAAGGTTGAATTTATTATTTTTATTTTTTGCAGCTTCAGGGTGGAGCATCTAGTAACTCTTGTATTTGTAACGGAAGGTAGATAATAATGTTTACGTGCGTATAGTAACAAAGATTTTACATAAAGTTGTTTTATATATTTTACATTAAGATTTTCAAATATACCGAGGGAGCTAGTTCTGATTGGGACTCTTAAGATAATTTTTATTAAAGCTTTTTGTGAAATTATTATTTGCTTGATCAGTGTGTCATTTGCACATCCTCATCCAATTATCCCATATTCCAAAACTGATTGAGTTATTGCGATATATATTTTTACAAGTCCTTTTAGTCTAATTATATTTCTTATAGTTTTAAAAAAGTAAATTTGCTTTTTCAAATTATTTTTAGTATGATTAATTTTATTAGTCCATCTTAAATTCCCATCTATATAAATTCCCAAATATTTAATTGAATCAACTCTGTCCAACGATTTACAAATACATTCAATATTCAATATTGCAATAGAGATCGGACATTACGTATATCTTTTAGTATATTGTACGTGCGTATATATTAGATAATTGTACTTATAGAAATAAATACAAGTATAATGAGTATTTTTTCTTGAATTTTAAATAACAGTTATGAAATTCAAAATACTAAAAATTAACTTGAAATAAATAGGCAACCCATATTGAGAAATATTATACTTTAAATTTGTAAATATTTATTCTAAAATGATGATTCGCTTTGATAGACCTATAATATATATATATTTTAATAACTAATAATGGAAATGCGTCATTAACATTTTTTTGCTACTACGCATTTTAATGTTGATAATTGATAATAAATTTGAATGTTTATATCTGAAAAGATGTAATTCATTACCCTACTTTGAAATGGATCTAACCAACAATTTTGACAAAAATAAAACAGTATATAGTCTCTACAATCCGAAAAATTCGAAACCGAGTTTGTTCGGTTTAACAAATTTTCGGATTACTGGAATATTTTGAAATCAAAATAAACTTTGTGCAATTAGTTCATAAATAAGATATTTTGACGAACACCTTCTGCACTATTTTGAATGAATGCTTTATCACGAAATTGGGGCAAAACCATTATCTGGTGGGTTCCACATTGTGTGGAGTACTGTTTGGAGGAAGAATCATAACTGTTATTTGTCCATCACCACTTATCAAATAGGTGTAATAGGGAAATATCACATACTACGAATACCGATAAAAATATGTGAAATGGATTTAGAAAAAAAAATTGTATATTGTGAAGAAATGTTTTCATCCAAAACATTTAAATTGTATATTTTTTTAAATACGTCTCCTCGAAAATGCGACATGTTTGACATTGATAATCGTTACGTCAAGATTCGTGACGAAGTTCCATTTAAATTTAAACAGTCATAAAAAGAGTTTAAAATTTAACCGAATCGTGACGTACAAGAAGCGTGGCCAATGCAATGGACCATTTTTGCAGGAAGTTAAAATTAAAAATTTGAACAAAAATGCTAGTAATATGACAATGTACAAAATAAAAATATTTTACTCTACAGTATTTCATAGACCCTTATTTATTAAAAAAAAATGTTAAAAAAATGTGATATTCCCCCCCATTCGGAAGGCCTGCGGTGCTAATCTAAATCGCTCTCGCGGCCGTTTAAAACACTTTTATCACGCGTATTTACATACAAAATAAAGCCTTTTCTACGACCGCGAAAACGTTTGGAATATCACGCCCGGAGCATTATCGAGTAACAGTAAGGCTTTTGGAGGCAGCTTGGTTTCTTTATTTCTTCGCCCGTCACTTGATGCTGTGGTTCGGATAACTGGACGTTCAATTTGTAGTAGGTTCAAATAACAGAGACTGTTTGGTATAAATATATTACAATAAAGATGAAGAACATTTTATAGAAGGATTTATATGTCTAGGCATTATGACCTGCCATTGATTGGTTTTAGTGGATTCTTTACACACTGTGTAAAATTCACTATTCCGCCTATGTTTGCACATCTATATGCCTTCAATTCTTCCATTCGTTGATCTTTGTGGAATTAAAAAACTAAAACCTTTTGGAATGATCACCTTACCTTAATGTAAAAAAAAAATCAAGATACGCTGGAATCGGCGTACCAATGCAATGCCCTATGCACGATTAGGTTCGGAAAGGGAATCCCGATAAAGATGATAAATATCTTTTTAAAATTAATTTATTTAACTTTTTGTACATAATGTTAATTGTACATTAGCGAGCTTATTGGCAAATGGCAATTTCATCCAACTAACCAAAGAAATTAAAGTTTTATTTTTATAATTCAAGTTACAAAACATATTCAATAGAAAATAAAAATAAAAAAGCCAAATAAAATATTTATAAAAATATTTAAAAAAATATTTGTGTACAAATTATCTTAAATCAATACTATTACTCTTTATATTTATTTATTAATACTTTTACATTGTTTGTATTCTTTTTTTTATACAGAATAATGTTCCCTCACTTGGGTGTCCCGTGCCGAGGGAAACTAGTTATTTAACAAAGTTAACATAATATTAATAATAAAAAACGTAATTAATCTTATAAACCTAATAATAATTAACATAATAAACAATATAAACTAAAATAATCATAATAAAAAACATAACCAATTTAAATAGACCAATAGACCAAATTTCATAAACAGTACACACATTTTACCTATTTGGCTTGATCCACTCATCAATCCGTGCGCAACCCACCTCCACTATCCATTTCTTAACAGCAATTTTGTATTGTGAGTACTTACTAATTGTCCTTATGGATAATGGAAGTAGATTGTACACTTTAAACGAGTAGTGGGCCAATTCTCTTTGACCGAAGGTTGTATTAATTTTATATATGCCCTTTTTTTACATTGTTCTTTCTTCAAATGAACGCATTAAGGAAAACGTTGATATAACCCTTTTTAAATAAGGTTGTGAGGTTTCTTAGCTCTTGACACGGATCTGACGAACTCAAGACTCAAGAGTGTTCCTATCTATGTTCCTCTCAGTAGGTCATCGCTAAACATCACCCACACATTACCTACATAATTATGTACATACGGTTATAGATTAACAATTATACTATTGAAGATACTAAATGCTACGAAGATAAAAACGAATACTAAATGCACCCTTGTACAAGCATTACTACTACCCATTCTAGATTACGCTGATGTTTCCACGACTGATTTAAGCTATGAGCAACTCGATAAACTTGAACGACTTCAGAATACATGCATAAGGTACATTTTTGGTCTTAGGAAATATGACCACATTTCTGATTATCGTATGCAACTGAAATGGCTCAAAATTAGACAGCGGAGAGACTGTCACTCCCTCTCACTTCTGTTCTATGTACTTCATAGTCCTAACGCTCCTATATACCTGCGGGAAAAAAATTCAACGCTTATCGGTTCATGGTTTACCTCTTCGTTCTAATTCTCAAGGCACTCTCCTAATACCCATCTACAATTCCTCTTTCTTCTCTAACTCATATAGTGTTCATGCGGCTCGACAGTGGAATCATCTCCCATCCACCATCAAAGATGTTACTACATTATCTCTGTTTAAATCACGTCTGAAGAAACATCTACTTTCTCTTCCTTAATCTCTCCTCCTTTCATTTTTCCTCTTTCCTCTTTTTTCCCTTTTCCCATTGAGTAATAGTTTTGATTTAAGGTAATTTATAAACAAATACGTTTATTTCTATTTTTATATATCTTTAGCTTTTTAATCTTTTTTTTCTATTAAATATGTTCTGTAACTTGAATTATAAAAATAAAACTTTTATTTTATTGGTTGGTTGGAAGAAATTGCCATTTGGCAATAAGCCCGCCAACGTACAAATAACTTTATGTACAAAAAGTTAAATAAAATAAAAATAAAAAAAGATACGATTGTCTTATTACTATATAAATTTACATCATCATCATCATATTGAACATGTTATCAATAAATTCTAAAAATTCCTTGAATTTATTAACAGAAGCTCAACTGACTTCAAAAATATCAATACCCTTAAAACTCTCTTCCGTTCCCTAGTTCGCCCGCACCTAGAGTATTCCTATGTTATCTGCTCTCCATATTATGATGTTCAAATCAAGAATATTGAATCAGTTCAACATCGATTTTTGAGAAAGATAGGCTGGAGGTTGGGCTTATCCAGAGACCAATATACGTATAATGAGTTGAAGTGAAACTACCTAAAATATATCTTCTCTTCAAGACCGTCGAAATAAGTTCAACCCTCTAGTCCTATTTAAAATTCTCAACTCACACTTTGATGCGCCTGAACTACTGAACTCAATAAAATTAAATATCCTAAATAGAAACCTCAGAAAAAACTTACTCTTTCATACGGATAACCATAGAACTAACTATGGTTTTCATTCCCCTTTGCCCAGAATTCTTAGGTCTGCCAACAAACATACCAGTCTTGATTTCTTTGAAAACAAGTTGTCTTCTTTCAAACGCTTATGGACCCTAGCTTGATAGCCTTATCTATTTCCGCAAACCTTATCTACAAGTAACTGGATTGAGGCATAACAAAACGATCACTGAATCAAATTAAATTTTAAACACCTCTCTTCCGCTTCCACTCCCACAATGTCTACTATATACCATTGAGTCTTTCTACTTTTTTTATAATAATTTTCTATGAATAAATATGTCCTTAAAAATGCTCATTGGGCGCATATATAAATAAATAAAATAAAATAAAAATAAAAGTCATCATTCCACGTTTGCCCATTTGGTGTCCAGGAAGATCCTTCTGGCACCTCTGTCGGCGCCCTGCTCCTGTGCATCCCCTCAAGTCAGGTTCGCGTCCCGTAGTTCTGACATGAACTGCCGATGAACAGTTTATTAGTGGACGTACAGGGGTGGTATTCTGAATCTTCTCTACCCCCTAGAGAATGGTTAATTTGGGGATTTTTATTTTTTAATTCGACACTTTACTTAATAAAATAGACACACTGATGATTAAACGTCAAATGACGTATAAAACTGTTAAAAAAACGGAAAAAAACGAATTCAGTTTTGTCAATTCAACCTAATTAAGTGTTTTGGGTAATGCTTAAGATCACAATAATGGTCTAAATAAAAATGTTCGTATTTAGTTTCACGAGTTCGTATTTATTTGACGTTTAATAACCAGTGTGGCCATTAATGAAGCAAAGTTTCGGTGAATGCAAAAAAAAAAACATCAAATTAACCACTCTCAAGGGGATAGAGAAGGTTCAGAATACCACCACAGGACGTTAAGAACCTGATGCCTTGTAAAAAAAACCAACCGTGATGTAGATTCTCAGGACGCATCCGCAAGACATGGCCAAGCCAACCGTTTCGCCTCCGTTTGATGACAATTGTCACCAGAATTTGCTGCGTCCGTTCTCTTATTACTTCATTCCTCACAAAATCAAACAATCGCGCACTCAAGATTCTTCTGAGACACTTACTCTCAAAACTCAGAATTTTGCTGTTTTGGGCTCTAGTGAAGTGCCACGATTCGCATCCGTAGAGGAGAATAGGTGCCATGCAGGCGTTATACAGGGTGTTCTTTAAACCCTGTCACATCCGAAACCACGATGATCAGTATGGGCAAGTCGTTTTAAAAAAATATTTTAATGTGCCAATATGTCTTCTTGCTCATACTGATCATCGTGGTTTCGAATGTGACAGGGTTTAATGAACACCCTGTATAGGCGGCATTTAGTTTTCGCTAAGTAAATATCCGATCTCCAGACAGCCTTCATACTGTTGAGTGTGGCTACTCATGTCGACCTCGCGGTGCAGTGGTCAGCGCATTTGCCTACCATGCAAGATTGCTTACATGGTCGACATTAAATATATTTTTTAAATGGTCGTTTTACACTAGGATATGTCATAGTCCCTGGACTGGCACCTGACCCCGTAAAATAAAATAAAAGCGTAATTATGTGATTAAAATGCCCTACTCCAAATTATTTTTATGTTATAACGGCTTTAAGTATATAATATACCACCGGACTCCCTGTATAATGAAATATCTCAAGACGCTATCGAGGGAGGAGGGGGGAGTTTTAAGTAATAAATAAGTACCACATATTTTTTTTTTTTTTTATACATTAAACGCCCATAGGGCTTTTATAATACAAATTTTCTTAAATATATAATACATAATTAAGTTTACAAACAATAATACGTAGCAGTTATGCAAAGGTTTACAAAGTAAGGTAATAAAAACGTGTATAAAAAGATGTAATATAAGTTATTTAAAATTACGCAATTTACTTTTTACAGAGGGTAACTTAACATCTAAAAGAATAAAACTGAAAATAAAGATATAAAAAATGCACGCACAAATGTATATATACAAACAATTTTTTATATTTTTTTTATTAATAACAAATAAAAATACAATATTACAACTAAATACAATTTTTTACATTAATTAAATACATATATTAACATTAACGTTTCCCATTAAGTAAAAGAAAGAAATAATTATTGTCTGCATAATGGGGAGTGACGTCTTACAATAGTTTATTTTATTTTAACTAATAATGTTTTTAGGATAACATATATAAATTACAAAAAAATTATAAACAATGTTTTTAATCAGTGTTACATAAAGAAGAATTATAAATTTAACTTTTGACTACATATAAAGAAAGGTTATTTCATGAATATATAATTAAGTAGCAAAAGAGTGACTAATTTAAACATTGTTTTTAATTACTTATTATAGTACTTGTTATAATTTTTTATTTGATTTACGTAGGCGAAGTATAAAATATACCAAAAAGATCACTAAATATATTGGCATTTATATGAAATCGCACTAACGGAGAGAACTAAGCACAATTAGTTTGAAATGATTTTGTGTGAAAAGTAGATCTAAGTCTGGTGGTCTTCAATGGAATCCTAAAGTTTATTTTATTTAGCATGCATATATAACATTATTCACAATATTGTGAATAATTTTATAGACCACATATGCAAAAAATCAGCTGGATATGAAACATTTGATGTTTAAAACCTAAAATTCCTGGGCTGTAAGCCCATGGTCTACGGATATTATAATATTTACTTGCAATAGTATTATCTCACACTTAGTTAGACAACTTATTGTGTAAATTGCCTAAAACGTAAAATTATCATTCAGAAATATCTCGTTTTATCTGGTAATGTTTATCAAATTTACAAAGTGTGGCTTGAGGTTTCGTGATTTTCTGGCAGGACGTACATACATAGGTATATTACATTTTGTGGTTACTGTTTTAAATTAAGTAATAATTTTAAATTATGCAATACAGAAATTTATTTCGAAGACACATAAATAATTTAATTTTACGAATATGTTTTTATGCAAGTTTTCGCTACCAACAGTTAGGTACTCAAATAGAAACGAAATAACAATATTTTAAATAAATGTATTTTTACATTTTATTTATTTATTGTATATATATATTTATATTTTTTTTCTTATAGTTTACAATATATTATTACAGATCTTTGTATTAACAGTATAGCTATAAAAACTAAAATAAAATATTATCAAACTGAATTCGAAAAAAGCAAAAGAAATTAATCAGGTTGTGGTCCCGTGGCTAGTGTCTTGGACTCATGTCTTAAATGTTCTTGGTTCGAATCCCACTCTACCCCAACATGATTACCATTTTCTAATAGTGAGTTATTTACAACTGTTGAAAATGGCCCTAAAAATTAAATATAAATTAGGTTAAATGCAGATATTTTTTTAGACATTTTTTTTAACACTATAAATAAGACGAAAGCCTGGAAAACTGTAAATCACCTATAAGGAAGAAATGTAAACTTCCTTGATGAAGTTTTCACTAAGTACATGGGCTAAAATACAGAAATAAATGAAACAGTAAATAATTTCACCTCAAGTTTTGTGAACGAAGTAGAAAAAATAAAACATAACTGCAAAATTAAAATTCTAGTTAAAAGCGTACATGTCAACAAAACAAATTAATGAAATCATTGCGCATTCCACATCCGAGGCCTTTTCGAATACAAAAAATAATAACTGAACTAAACTTACAAAAATCACCCGGACTTCGATTATGATGGGAAGATAAGGACGTCGTACCTTCACTATGACGGTATAGTTGAAGATAAATTCTCTCGAGTGGTTACGAAGATACACTACCGACCCCCCACATTTAAGTTTTGGGTAAGTACATCGATTTGAAACATGGGGAATCGTACGTCACGGTATACATATCTACGCACTAAATTAAAAAAGGTTCAGTATGACGTCATAGTTGATGATTAAATTCTCCCGACCGCTTACGAAAATACACTACCGATCCCCCCCCCCCATAAAGTTTTGATGTAAGTTCATCGGTTTGTATTGACGGGTCTAGAACCCCTCGATACTTTTATCTACGCATTAAAAGTGACAAAAATTTTGTTCCACCGAGCAATTTTTCCTTCAACTACGATTTATTTCAATTTTTAATCGTTCTGAAGTTGGCACTTTTTTTCTTAAAAGTCTTTTAAAAGAGAAAAATAAGTAAATTTTTGAAGTCGAATTAAATTCCGTCATAACTGACAGTTTTGAAAATGAACGGCTAGATGCAGTGGCTAGACTGGCTAGATGCTGCCCCATACAAAAGCATCTAGTAAAATGTTACCACTGTAAAAAATAAATTTAGTTATTTTATTTTTTCCATCTGTTTTATTATCTTTCTGAGTGTACGTATCGAGACGTTAAAGTAGCCGGCTTTGTAATCAATTGGTGGGTATAGACTTAAAAAGAATACGGGATATGAAATATGTAAAGAAAAACATCAGTCCCATGCTTTGTAAAATAATAAATCTATGTCTAGAAAAGGGGATTTAACCCGTTTGTCAAAAATATCTGTAATAAGTAATAAGGTCATTTACAAAGGAAACTCTTACATGGAATAATGTAATTACAGACTTATCTTCATCTTAACATGTATCAATAAAATATTTGAAATATTCTTGGTCCAGAACATAACAACATATCTTGATAAGCACTCAATAAATTATAAACAGTATGGGCATATAATTAAGAATAGTCCAGAAACCCCACACGAGCAATAAACAGAAGGTGACTAAACTACTCATAAATGAGTAGTTTTACGTTTTGACCCATTAGTTTCTTTGTAGACGTCGGTCAGTACGCAACTCCTGATTTGAATTCAAGTATGCCGTGTTGTGTCCTTTTAAAGTGTAGAAATACTGTTAGGATCTTAAAGAAACAGGATGGGATCACATTTCATTGTAATTAGCAAATGAATGTGTAAGTAGCAAATGCATTATAAAAAAAACTGAATTATTTTTCCATCTGTCAAATTGTCGAAGAAAAGAAAATGGATATTTCGTTAGTTTTGTCAAGGAAGTAATTTTTTTCCCCCTACTTTGTTCACCTAATGAGAGAAATAATGAAAATTGGACCTCGGATTAAACAACTCTGTGGTGGACATTTGACCGACATTATCTTTAAAACATCAAATATTATTTAACATGGGCGTAAGTATAGCCTGTGAGCTCGCCAATACATGACAGATGACATTAACATAACCATAGAAAAACATAGCAGTTGAGCTCTCAGAAGTAAAGCAACGTGAATGCAGCAATGCTTGAACTACATGTCAATAATATTCTAATAATAAATAATATTATTTGGCCATACGGAACTTTAAAGCACACCTTGGTTTAATTACTAATAGTATTTTATCGGTTAGGTAGGTGTATTTAAAAAAAATGTTGCGTACCTGAAAAAAGCAGAAATAATTATGTTTTTGTAAATGATGTCAGTAGCGACACTCGGAGAGTGGCTTTGTGACGTTTTGACATTTTTTATAAGAAATTCATGGCGTAGCCGAAATACTGTTATAAAAACGAGGATGTTTTTGTTGATTGACGTTAGCAGGCGCTACCCAGGGGCGACTTTGTGACGTGAGAAATTATTAAAAAAAAGAGATTTATGGCGTAGCCGAAATATTGTAATTAAAACGAGGATGTTTTTGTTGATTGACGTTAGCAGGCGCTACCCAGGGGCGACTTTGTGACGTGAGAAATTATTTAAAAAAAGAGATTTATGGCGTAGCCGAAATATTGTAATCAAAACGAGGATGTTTTTGTTGATTGACGTTAGCAGGCGCTACCCAGGGGCGACTTCATGACGTGATGAAATTATTCATTTAAATATTTTTTTTCATTTTACATAGCGTAGCCGAGATAAGAAATTGTTGGTGTTTCGAAATTTAACCGTGTAGGTAGCCGCCTAGTTACAATATTATTTTTGTATTTGTATAACTCCTGTTTTATAATGTTTATGTATTTATCGCTATAAGAATTAAACTAAAGATAGTTTTTACTTTTAATCGCTATCCGTTTTTTAAATTATGTTTGTAACACTCAGTAATATTTATTTTTCAAGTATTCAATGTTATTTTTGCATTTTAATTAATATTGTTAATATAAAGCGTATTTTTATTTATTCGAATTTACTAGACTGTTTTTATTACAAAAAATAAAAATGCATATTTCTCTATGTATTTTTCTGTTATAAACAATCTATTAAAATAATACACATCAAATTTCCATAGTTTGTTGATTTTATTTGCAATCTTCTTTTTTTTCGATGGTTAAAACTCTAGGAAATTCAAAGACAATAAAAAATTTACTGTCATATATTGGCGAGCTCACACGCTATACATAGCCCTTAACATGATATAAAAATATCCGTTTTATGTGAAATAAAATTTGTTTTATATTTTAAGTTCAAAGTTCATTAATTCAATTACTCTTATTAAATGACCCTTTACTTATCTGCTCTGTGGTGTCAATCAATATTTCCGTGCGAACAATAAAATTTTAGAGAAATTAACAGATTGCTTTTTTTTTTTACCTTACATTTGTGTTATGATTATATTTTTTCTCATCGTGCCACATAACGCGGCGACATCACGAATGCGCGCGGTGAAAGTGAGGCAGTGGGGGAATTTTTGGATATAATCCGATGTATTCAAATATAATTCTACGCTCCTTCTGGACTATTCTCAATTCTATGAGGATGGGTTTCAAAAAAGGATAAACACCACACAGTTATAGTCTGACTTTGCAAACACTATAAGCCAAGCGTCAAATAACAAAAAACACGTGATTGTTATATTCGTCGATTATGCTAAAGCCTTGGACACCTTAAATCACTTTCGCCTTGAAGAGTGTTTGGACGATGCTGGGATCAGAGGAATGTATAAAGAAGTACTCGCTAACTATCCTAATAATCGAAATATAATTGTGAAAAAATATATATTTATAAATACGGCGTATATTTCAAATTTATCGGGAATTTTTTTTGAACTTAGGCTTTTCATTTATTTTATTTCTTCAATTGTACAATTTTAATCTCTTGTACAATGAGTTGAGGCTCTGTTTTTCCTCTCATTGATAATCTAGCGTCACTAACTAAACTTCTAAACACAGTTCTATATTTTATTTATTTATGTGTTTTTTTAAAAATTTATGTTGTTTATATACTCATCTTTTTATTTTTATACCAACTATACTTCTTAACACTGATCCTATCTTTGAATTCTTTATTTAGTATTTTTTTAAATTTAAGTTGTTAATATACTCATCTTCTTTTTTATACCAACTTTACTTCAAAACACTGTTCTATCTTTTATTGCTTCATATTGTATTTTTTCTATTTTATGTTGTTTATATACTCATGTTTTATATAATTTCCATGTATGTAAAAGCCTTATGGGCGTGAAAAATTAATAAAATAGAAAAAAATGTTTTGTAGGTTAAATTTTATTATATTCTTCGTTTGATTTAATGCCTTCATTAATTGCAAAATTATATTTTATTTGTCACTTTACTGTGAGAAAGCCAATTTTTTTAATGCATTTTTTTTACATTACATTATCTTTGTTTGAGTATTATCCTCATTGCCTTATTCCGTAGAAAATGAATGATTCAAAGCTTACTAATTTTTCGTTTTATGCTAGATGTTTTTTGTCATTATTAATTTTTGTAGGTACTCAAATTAACTGTCATATGAAGGCATTGGAAGCAAAGATAGCAAACTCCCGCTTTGGTGTTTTCGAGAAAAATAGCGAAAACTGCTACACTAATTCCAAAGAGAGTCTTTATGTTAGAAATGTTATTTTAACTGAACTTAAACTTTAAGATACTAATAAATAAGCTTTACTAGAAACACGAATTCAAAAAACTTTCTTAATATTTGTATGGCACGGCCATTTTGAAAATTTAAATCTCAAGCCTGTCATCGGTCGAATAAAATGGCTGATGGATATTTCTATGTTTGTTTAACACCATTTTCAAACCATCAGAATTATGATTATAAACTACATTTGCAACTCAACTCATGATTTTTATAAAATTAAAGTTGATACACTACAGAATGACATCATAATATTTTTAAAAAATCGGAGGTTGCCATCTTTTTTTAATATTTTTTATTTGTTTATTTTTCCATAAGATATTATTTACATAGAAATATAATTACAAAAATACACATACGATAAGTTACAATTAGTTGGTTGGCCGAGAAAATAAAAGAAATGAAAAGCCTTAAAATAATTCAATAAAATACTCTAGATAGCAACACATGTTTTTAAATTTAAATTAGTTGAAAAAAAACATAATTCATAAAAAAAGGTTTGGATCAAAATGTTTGAGATGGTGAAACGAAAATTGAATTCAAAATTTAAACTAGAATTTATGGAAAATACCACAAAATTTGTGTGATTTATATATATTTATATTTTTTAAAAGCCCTTTCCGGTATCTTTTTTGTTCGATTTGTCATTTTAAAGTCATTTAATACCTCGTTTTTATACCTTACCTTCATGTTACAAATGATCGAGATTCACCGTATTTGGTGTACTAATGCAGTGCCCTTAGCACCACCGGGTATGAATAAGGGTATGATAATGGTGGTACTTTTCTTTACTTTTTTATTTCTCCATTATATATTATTGCATTTATTAATGTTAGTAAATATTAGTATTTCACCACTTACCGACTGTTTGTGTCTACCGGTTTCGAGACGTACCCGTCTTTTCGTCAGGACACTCACTCCACCAACATGCAAATTATGTGCAGAGTTAAAGGGGATGCAAACACCATGAATGATTCTTATTTAGAAACTTCGCTGGTCTGTCTTTAAACTGTATTTTTTTAAAATGTTACTATTTCATTGTCGACTGTTTGTTTCTTTAAAATAAATAAATAAATCAGGCGAGAGGGCGGCAGCGCGAGGAGCATAGCGTGGCGGAGCTATTTTCTTTTTTTTTGTCTTATGAATTACATGTTTACATACCTTTAAACTTTATATAAGGGTCATTAGTTCTGTAAATAATTTGATTCGCAAATTCCCTCCTCAAAGAGTTCTTCGTCTCTGTTTAAACATTTGAAAATCGTTTATCCGCTAACGATGTTAGAAAACACCTTGTCTCTGTAGAAATTGTATATTACGTTATCGATTTCTTCTCTATTGATAGAGACACCTATGGAAATATGTAGGTATTATGGTAGAAATCGTTTGGAAATCATTGCAAGATTACAAACAAATAAAAAACAATTTGTTTTTTATAATTTATTATTCGAAGATGGTAAATAATACTTAGGTTTTTTCTCTGTAGCGTCCCGTACCAAGGCTTATAAACTAAATATGTTTTACAAGTTGCCGAAAAGATTAGAGATGGGTCTATCGCATCGTTTTGTGGGACGGGGGTGGTTTTCGTTAAAAACAAACATTCATATAGTTAGCTAGTGTCATCAGAAAGCGTCTGAATAAATATCATTATTTAAAAAAATAATTTGCGTATAATATTTATTTGTCAAGGAATGATTAGTACCTAGATAAAATTTATTTTGTACAACTATCTAAACAAATATGTTACATAACATATGACATATGATGTAGTATGAAAAACTGCATATTTCTTGCACTACAACGCTCCGGGGGGCATTTACATAATTCACAGTGGTAATTATAGCACAGAGCCCCCAGACTGGAGAAAAATAACATTTTTATCATTTTTATCTCACCAGGGTAGATGAAAAATACAGTTCTGTGTGAAATAGAACCAGTTTCCGACTCGATTGCTACTATGATAAAAATCCTGAGAAAGGAAATCTAGAAGAGATAAGTCCGACTCGTATTGTATATATAGTGGTTGGCGCGTTTGCCTACCACGCTTTAGGTTCCGAGTTCGATTCCCGGTAGGGTGGATATGAAATATTGGTTTTAATATGTATTGTACGAGTATTTTATGTATTTCTGTGGATATCTGTCATTGGTTTTATTCTCTGTATATTTTATTTGTCATATTTTTTTTACATGTATTACTGTTGATATCCCTAATAAATAAAATAAAATAAAAAAATAAAGGTCATTTAACATTGGAATAATTCATTGTTCTTAGACTGGCACCCGAAGCGTAAGACTTCGTGTAATAAAGAGAAATGAAACACGCAAATATAATTCATAAGAGATAAACCTAATTTAGTGGTCAATAGGGCACTGCATTGGTACTTTAATTACGGCGTATCTGGATCATTTTCATTTCGTGGACGGTAAGATGATCATTCTTACGCTTTCGGAAGCCAATACATAGAGTTATCTTCAACTGTCTGGAAATAAAATCTTGAATATTTGTATGAAAATTGGAAGTCGTTAGAAATCTGTAGTTGAACATGTCAAAATTTTCTATTCTTCTGCTTTAAAGACAATTAAATTTTTACTTTATAAACAATTGAAGACTGTTTACTTCCCATTGTATTACGACCCTTTAAACATATTTAACGTTGACCCTGCCAGGAATCGAACAAAGGGTCTCAAGCGACCGCGCCAATTATACAAATTCTCTGAAATCCAAACCCAATAATTAACTTGTGTATGTAGAATTTGACTACCTGTAACCATTTCCCCTTTTAAACTCCTTTTAACTTACAACCTCACGAATTACTGTTACATTTATTTATTTATACTTTTACATTGTTATTTTCCTTATTAATACTAGTATTTACACGTATCTTTAATTTTCTAATTATAAATGGTATATTCTGTAATTTATTTTTGTTCTTCAATTTTTAATTACTAACGATATATTTTCAAATTTATATTTATGCTTCAATTTTTATTATTATCGGTATGTTTCCCAATTTATATTTTATAATGTGTATTTATGCTTCAATTTGTATTATTATCGGTATGTTTTCTAATTTATAATAATTATGTCTCATTTATTTAATATTAATGGCATATTTTCTAATTAATTTTTATGATTCAATTTTTATTATTATTACTTGCATGTTTTCTAATTTATATTTATATTGATTTTTTCTAATGTTATTATTATTATTTGAATTTATTAAGCATATTTAATGAAATTAAAAAAAAACACATGGAAAAAATAAGGTCCTTCCTAAACACAGGAATTTCCTAGCTAGTCGGGACCTGAAACAAAGAAACTCTGTACATTTTAAACTGTGAAATACATAAATAAATAAAATAAATTGTTTGTATTCTTTTTTTTACACAGAATAATGTTCCCTCACTGGGGTGTCCCGTGCCGAGGGAAACATCATTAGCTCATTACTCTATGTAGTAAATAGTTTAGTTTATTTAAAACAATATTTAAAAGTTACTATCAATATTTTGAGTTTGTCCAAATTTTTGTAGACAAGGACTGGATTCAACTCCCTGGTTAGCTGTTTATATTAAAATATTACAACAGAGATGAAGAACATTTAAGAGAAGGTAATATAGAAGTCTAGGCATCAACAGGGCTTATGACCAGTCAATGGCTGGTTTAAATGGCCACTTTACACACTGTGTAACATTCACCATTCTGCCCATATTCGAGCATCTAAATTCCTTCAATTCTTTCATCTGTTGATGTTTGTGAAGTTAAAGAGCTGAAACCTTTATTTATACGGGTGAGTTCTATCTAATTGAATTATTTTACCTACACACTAGGCAACGCCTAAAAATTTTATTTTTTCAATTTCTATACTTCTTCATGGACCAGGTGGATTTATCAACAATATTTTGAGTTTGTCCAAATTTTTGTAGGCAACGAGTGGATTCAACTCGGGGAGCTGTTTATATTAACATACGACAATGAGATGAATCTCACCCGCATAAATAAAGGTTTCAGCTCTTTAACTTCACAAACATCAACAGATGAAAGAATTGAAGGAATATAGATGTTCAAATATGGGCAGAATGGTGAATGTTACACAGTGTGTAAAGTGGCCACTTAAACCAGCCATTGACAGGTCATAAGCCCTGTAGATGCCTAGACTTCTATATTACCTTCTCTTAAATGTTCTTCATCTCTGTTTTAATATGTTAATAAATATTACTGTTTTATAAAAAAAAATCACAAATATTATGTGTTAATTTATAATTTTAAATAATAAAAAAACAACAACAATTATTATGTAGGTAATGGAGAGTGACGTCTTACAATTACGTTTTTTTCTTATATTTTTGCTTATTAACTATTCCTAAATTATGTATGTCCCTTATAATATGCAGATTGAGAATTGGTTATACGGTGTTGGCATCACACCTCAAAAGAATTTAATAAGTGACCTCTGCTTTGTGTGAATGTGAAGAGGAAGAGGAGACTGCAGATCACGTTCTATTTAACTGCAGATTGTTGTTACTTAATGACAAATTTTCCGTGGTGTAGTAGTCAAGATGCTTGACTTACACACGGAAGGTTCCGGGTTTGATTCCCGGTGAGAACACAAAAAAAAATAATTGTGATTTTTCTCAAGCCTGGGTGTCCTGCGATGTAATTCACCACCGTAATTGGGCCTCCTGGCCTGTTGTGGTGCAAAAAAACAAAAAAGAAAATATGGTTCTACATTAATAGAGGTACACTTAATATTCAGCATGTTCTTTATTTGAACTGTTGTCCTATGGTCAATAGTGTGATAGTCAAACATTTAAGGAAATACAAAAAAAATACCTAAGACACTAAGTACCTCAGAGGTAGACGGATGCAAATCCAAAATTTGATGAAATGACATTTCGATTTTCGTATCCAGTTTATGCTCATGTCCATTGATTTTGAAGAAACGTAAGTCTTATAATGAATGAACCAATGTATTAAGATACTGAACATACAAATTAATGTTCTGAATTAATATAAACCACTTAGAGAAAGTAGATTCTTTAGGCTATTGTTAAATATTTGAAGTTTGGATTAGCATCCGTCTGCCTTTGAGGTACAAATATATTCTTACAAACTAAATAATTTACGATATTAAAATTATGTTAATTGAAATTAAATATATTACTTATTATAATTTTATTGTTCAGCCCTGTTGTATAAGTTGTTTACATGTGATCCGCTCGTTAAATATTGTTAAATCTTTTGTTAATTTGCAACAATTTTGCAACATTGCAACAATATTAATACCATCAAAACTCTTTATTGCTCATTAGTTCGACTCCATCTAGAATACGCTTCTCCTATTTGGTCTCCATTCTACAGGAGTCATATTGACCATATCGAGTCTGTCCAACACTGTTTTCTAAGAAAAGTGGCATGGTTGCTCGGATTACAAAGGGATAATTATTTCTATTTTGAAATAGAGCAATCTCTTAATCTGTCTTCATTGGAGAGACATAGAAGTGAGATGGACCTTATATGCATTTTCAAAATACTTAATGCTTTAAGTGATGTCCCATCTCTGTTGCAATCAATTTCTTTTCATGTTCCCAACCGTGTCACCAGAAGTCAACATCCGCTATTTATAAAATCTTCTAAAGCTAGGGTTTCCTAGGACAGCGGCGCCCGTATCTTAACGGCCGTAGTGAACGGTGATGCGGTAGACAGCAGTTGTAACGAGGACTAGAGAGTGGTTTCGTAGGAAAACGGTGTTATCAACACCATTTAATACCGTTTTCCTTGGAAATCAGTTTCAAGTCACCGTTACGACGGCTGTCCACCGCATCACCGTTCACTACGGCCGTTAAGATACGCGCACCGCTGTCCTAGGAAACCCTAGCTTAAGAGCAACTTTGGTTTTTATTCCCCAATGTCCAGAATGTGTAGATTAGTCAATTCATCACACGGCTTGGAATTCTTTGGGATAGATATTCCGGCTTTTCGTAGATCTCTTTGCGACTAAACAGTGTGGGATGAAGTTGGATTGGCATGGTTTAGCTCGAAGTCTTAGGTCTTTCGTTTTTATGAATATATTGTGTACAATTATTGTTTTGCCCTTGTTTGTCTTTGCCAAATAGTTTTATGTTTTTTTTGTTCAGTTTCTTGCGTTTATGTTTTTTCATGTAACTGTTGTAATTGGCTTAGGCCGTATATATAATAAATAAATAACTTTGGTAAATTAAGGCATGTATCACTCAAATTTGGGTGCTTTGCCGAGAAAAGAAAAAAAAACTATTAAAAAAATATATATGTATGTGCTGCACTGCGTGGCGGTCTTATTTCCTTTGGAATAGTCATCGAGTCGAAAACACTAATCCAGGGTTCTGGTCTTATTTCACACAGAGAACTGAAAAAAATATATTGAAGATAACAAAGTTGAAATTTTTTTTTATGTAAAAACATAACAGGTAAAAAGATAATGTAAACATACGAACTAAAAGAAAAGGGTAAATGCAAAAATAAATGTCGGGTAATTGATAGAGTTTATTATGATTTTGAAATGGTTGTTGTTTTCGCAATATTTAAAAATGCTTTGGCGTCCGCAAGTCTGCACACGCTTCCCAAAGACTTTACATAACATACCACTTTAAACCTACTACATGGCATTGTAGATCTAAAGTTGAAAGTATACAAACCCAGTTAAACCCACTAAATAATACTTTTCATTGGGCAACAAGCATAGCGTCTACACGATATCGACACTCGTGTTTCGAGGGAAAAGCAAATTAATGTTTATCAATTCAAGTATAGATAAAACTAGCGACATCTATTGTTGAAAGTGGGTAAGTTTTAATAGACCTGAAATCTATGATTTGGATCTAAAAGGGCCGTAAATGTCGTACATCCCAATTTAACATTGCCTCGATTATGAACGCTATCTTCATCTGTATATATCGAAACGGTATACTTAACTTCTGTACTATCTGTATCTTCCTCGGTATGTCTTTCGGTTTCGAGACGTCCCCGTCTCTTCTTCAGGACACCGACTAAACCAACATGCAAAACTCGACATAATCATGATAATTGCATCACTAGTTGCATATAAAATATTAACAGATTATAATAAAAAAATTAAATATACAAAAACAGTTAAAGCTATTATTGTATCAGTTTTTTTGTGATTTGCTCAAACTATTTTGATTAAGTGTTTCTTTATAGAAAGATGGATTTTGTCGGGTTTGCATCCAGTACTTTCCATGTATTTGGATATAAAATAGGGTCAACGCACCAATGAATGACCGTTTAAGTTCAGCTTGTGGTGAAATCCACACTAAAGATATGAATTTCATTATTTAAGCGTACAAAATAAAAGATAACAATAAAATACACATTAACTTTTACTTTTTTATTGAAATACGAGTATTACAATTATAATTAATATTACTCTAAAAAAATAGCAGAATCACCAGTGAATGACCACTACTACCCCAGTAAAAATAATACTCAGATTTAGTTACATCATAACATTATAAAACACCCTAACACATTAGAATATGGATAGGATAGAGTTCTTAGATAGAGGGAAACGGTGATAAATGGTGTTGATAACACCGTTTTCCTAGAAAACCACACTCTAGTCACCGTTACGACGGCTGTACTCCGCATCACCGTTCACTACGGCCGTTAAAATACGGGCACCGCTGTCCTAGGAAACCCTAGCTTTACTGATAAAAGTCACCGCACGCGCCTGATGTTCAGTTGTAGTTGCAAAATGCAATATACCTTAGCGACTCGCTAATATCCAACTCTCCCCTACTTCGTTAAAATTTCAAATTGAAATACTCTCAAATTATTCACAGATTAGCAGCAAAAGAATTAACAGATTTACAAATTAGAATTTCGCACTGAGTTATCGATTTCATTGCAAATAACAGACAGAAACATGTCCGATAATATTATAATGCTAGATTACATGGGTCAGAAAATGGTGCAAAATCTGGCGCAAGATTTTGTGCAGTTTCTTGTACAATAATTCTTGTCCCAAACCTTAAACCATTTGTCAACAATATTTTGAGTTTGTCTAAATGTTCACAGATACACAGTGTGTAAAGTGGCCACTTAAACCAGCTAATGACAGATCATGAGCCTGTAGATGCCTAGACTTCTCTAAATTGTTCTTTATCTCTGTTGTAATATGTTCATTTTATTTGCTGTTTTACAATTAACGGGCTGGACTACTGACAACTTACGATATATTATTCTACAATCAACATTAGGTTTCTAAAATAAAATGGATCGTAAACCTCATCAAAAATATGTATTTCCAGAAAAGAAAGGGAAACGTGAATTGAAAAAGTGCAGTAAAACATACAAGACCGAATATAAATAAAGTGACACAAGCAAAAACAAATACGCTTTGACAGTTGAAGTTGACAGTTAATAGTATCATAGGCGTGGTATGCGTGCGCAGATCTTGGTTGAAATCTTTGAAAAATTGGGCATGTTCTATTTTTTCTGAATTTGATCGCAGGTTTTACCCAATTAGCATATTACACGATACAGCTTTCATTGGGTCAAATCTTGCACAAGATCTCATACTATTTTCTGGTTAGTGTTTGTCAGAAGTTATCTCAATGCAACTAATGGTGGAACTGTATAAGAAATAAGAACATTCCAGATTAATGATATTATTACGAAAACGAATTTCGATTTTGCATCGTCGAGTAAAGACATCATGCTGAGAGCATACTCTGCGAATCACGAGCTGTCTTGTAAACACCAGTTTTAAATGTAGCAAACAGAACGCCGAGCAAAAGAGGTCTGTGGTTTATAACAAAATATTATTTGTTTTTATATGATTGAATGTTTCTTTTTGATTAAGGCTTTTTTATTGCTAAGCGTCCTTCAGCCAGCAAGAATTCTAACGGAAATTTCAGACCTCTGGCCGTGTGATGTTTTCTTTTGCACGACGCTGCATTGATCAGTTGACGAATTCATCAAAAGCAACTGTTTGCCTGCGTGAATTTTAATACCCCGCGATGTAAATGATAATACCTTTCTACACAACGCTTCTGTTGCAAACCTTGTCCCAAATTCAGTTTGATGTGTATGTGTAGATAAATTAACGATTTTGAAACTAAAGGTAACTTGTCTTCGAGCAATTTACTCTAAGCCGCCATTATAGGCTGGTTTGTGAATAGTGTGATACTGTTGTGTTCATTACAGACATAATGACAAGGCGTAGGTACAATCAAATTCATAATAAATTTAGGTACGCGAGAGGTAATGTACAGTAACATTAAAAGTGCTGAAATAATATATTTGGATATTTAAGCTAGAAAGTACGAAGATACGTGGAAACTAAGTCTTTCATACTTAGAAAAATACAAATGAAAACTACGAATGAAATTTGAATGTAAATAACAAATTACAACAGAGATGGAGAACATTTTAGAGAAGAGAATATGGAAGTCTAGGCATTTTCAGGGCTTATGACCTGTCGTTGGTTGGTTTAAGTGGCCACTTTTTACTATATGTAAAATTCACCATATTGCCTATATTTGCACATACATATTCCTTAAATTCTTCCATCTGTTGATTTTAGTGAAGTTAAAGAGCTGAAACCTTTAATGTTGTGAAGAGATTCATTTGGTCGAATTATTTCTCTGTTGTAATTTGTTAACCTTAACGACCCCCTAGAGGGTAAAATTCAGTCTTTTGTCTCCAAACATTTGGACAAACTCAAAATATTGTAGTGGGTGTAGGAAATAAAAGTATAACAATAGGTAAATTTGTATATGAACATAAACAATAGTTCATACATACAAATTATGATAGGTAAAAATTTGGGCTAATATATTTTTTAAATGTATGTATTGTTTTTTCTATTCTAATAAAAGTTTTTATTAAAAAAAAAAAGAATGTAAATCAACGAATTTATAAAATGATCATAAAAAAAAAAACAACTAACTTTTTTTCCCTGAAAAATAAAAAATAAAAATATGTACATGTAAGACTACTTAGCTGTCAACAATATTTTAAGTATGTCCAAATGTTTGTAAACAAGTCTGGATTCCACCCCCTAGGGAGTTCAACATGGAAATTTATTGAATGTGTAAGTCTAGGCATTACTGGGCTTGTGATTGTGGTAATTTTGGATAAAATTGGCTTGTGATAACTGGCTGGTTTGACCCTTTGTTCCCGAACATAGATTTAGTACAGTTTTTGAACTGTTTTTTTTAGTTACGTTATTTATAATTAGAAAACGAAATTGAATTTATTTTTCTTGTTTTTTTTTTGGAAACTCTTCACGTATGAAAAAAATAGTGGCACAGATTTGTAACATTGGGGAATTGCAATAAAAAAAGTAGCTATTCTTTCAATACGATATATTTTCAAAAATAAACGAAAAAACTACATTATCGAACCACAAGAATATTTAAAAATAAAAGAACTTACTTGCTTTCATAATTAAGATATTGAGGTTTGTAAAGGAGTAGTAATTTTACACTTTATGCGTAACCAAACGGGTGACACTACGCAAAACTGATCCCCAGATCTGTTTTTGGAACTGTTGCTTCAAAATGGCCGAAACTACTCAAAAATGTCAAAATATGAACCGACAGAGATTAGCAACATCAAACGCATTTGCATGTAAGAGATATATGAGTCATTTAACACCTGGACGCATTTGTACCGTCAGGGAGCAAAGGATTAAGTGGCCACATTACACACTGTGAAACATTCACCATTCTGCCTATGTTTGAACATCCACATTTACTCAACTCATTAACTTTCATCGAGTGACTGAAAGGTATTGTAAATTCAGGTTTTATGAACGTTACAAATAGCTGTTAATTTAGAGTTACTGCTCTTAACCTCTAACAGTAGATATTTTAGCTGGATAACCCTATTTCGGATGAAGGCAATCTATTTTTGCAGACGTCAGCACAAGGTCTTATTCAAACAGGGTTTGATTAATTATTTTTCAATAATCATTATTTTACGTAGGTACCCACAAAAAGGAAATTCAGTAAGAAATTGTGAAATAATAATATAAAAAGATTGCATATCTCTATGCTCACTCATACTGTGAAAATATATCGTTTCCGTTTTAATTCGTCATCATCATCGTTCCCTTTCCGCGCCAAATGGTACATATGGCACTGTATTAGTACATATCAATTACGTATTTGTATAATATTAACACTGTCATAAAATTAATTGTATGATAAATATTCAACCATTCAAAACAACCGCATCCCTCTAAATCTTATATAATGCATACGTTCGCAGCCATCTTGAGTTTGCATCTGTTTTCTGGAATCCTAATATACAATTTATATATCACAACTAGATAAAATACAGAATAGATTCCTTAAACTTCTAGATCGTAAATCTCTTACATATTTTGACTCGTATGAAGACTCTTCTTCCTTTCACAGTTTAACTTCCCTTACTAAACGTTGAAGAATTTCTGATCTGTCTTTACTCTTCAAAAATTTAAACAATTTTATCGATAGTCCAAATCTCTTAGAGTGTATTTTAATCAATTGTCCCGTAAAGTCAACACGACAAGTTTATTTTCTTAAAATTCACTGCCCAAAAAAAATTATGTTCAAAACTCGTTTATTTATTTAGATATTTTTAATACAAAATTTTGTGACTTCAAAAAAAAACTTTTTTTAACACTGTAAAATGAAACATTTGTCAGTGTGTAATAAGTTTTTATTCCTTTAATTATGTTAATTTTATTATAATATCAAATTTTTTAATTGGTCAACTATATTATGAAAATCCCTCTCCTCCACTCCTCCACTCTATTTCCTCATCCCTTAACCTAACCTTCTTAAGAGCTTTTTTTTTTCTCATGTCTTATATAATATATTATTTTTCTCTTTACTGTGTAACATGTTCTCTCATTATATTTGTGAAAAACTGTAACTGGATGTATGTACTATTTTTTATATTTTGTATTCTTATATAACAACTGTTGTTTTTCCTTAATAAATAAATAAATAAAAAAAAGTCACATTGCGAGCACACGAAGGATGGCCGATTAATTGAGGTTAGAAGGGGCGAATTATTTTTCTTGTAACATGCCTGCTATTATGTTTTTATTTCTAAATAAATAAACAAAAAGAAATAAAAAACATTTCACAGGATATTTAAATGTCATACATTTGCTTACCATCTTCTTATGTGTTATATTTATTTTTATACTTATATGCACACTTAAACTGAACGCATGTATCTAGTACTTTGCGTACTTGTTTATTTATACAATTGATGTTGTTTTTACAAATAAAATAAATATTTTAAATGGTTTATAGACCAATGAACTGGCAAAAAACTCACCTTTGTGTAATGAGGAAATTCAATGGATTTTAATTTATTTTTTATTTATTAAATTACTATAAAACTAAGCTTTTTTATGTATCGTATTATCAGCGCTATGATTTTTTTTAAATTTTGTGATTTTGAATTTCTTCGCCTGTGAAGTCACAAGTTCTCTTTGGTTAGGTCTGCTGATTGGTGGGTTGGTTTTCCTTAATCCGGAAATATATCACAACACTTTACAAATGTTTATTCGGAATAACTAGTAATGTCGTTTGCAGTAGTTCATTTTTGTTGAAATAAGATTTTTTACTACATATTCGATAAACTTCGCCATACAATTCAATGCTCTTATTTTTTGACAAGAAAACGTTTTTTATATTTCATTTATTTATTTTACAGAAACAAACAGTCAACAATGGTATAATAACATAAAAAAGATACGGTTTGATGACAGACCAGCGAAGTTTCTAAATAAAAATCATACATATTACATTGTGGTACAACAAAAGGGTGTGTTTATGTGTATTTGTATGAGAGTAAGTGTATAGGTGTGTTTGTGTATATGTGAGAGTAAGTGTTCAGGTGTGTGTAAGTGTGAGCATCATTAAATAGCAAATGGGATCGTATCGCAGCCAGAAAGAATAAATAAATTAAGGGGAGTGTCAAATATATTAATAGATGAAAAAAAAGCATTGGATTTAAAATGGCATTGTGTAATATGGTCAAAAAGTACCTTCAAGATGATGGGGAGTTGCTTTTAGCGATTAGTCCGCCAAATTACTTATGCCTTGTACTTGAAGATTCAAATAAATAAATCAAATAAATAAACTCATATTTGCCAAAAAAAAGTAGCAAAAGATATTGCTTTCTTTCAACATACGTATATTGTAAATGATACTGTTTTGACTAGATTACACAATGCCACATCATTTTGGAATTGACTCAGCATAATTTATTATTGATCACATTTAATTCTATCAAATTAATAGTAGTGCGTGCACAAACATAGTCGGTAATAAAAAATTAACTAAATATATTTATTTCTTCAAAAACGTATCGATACTGTTTTGACAATATTGCGCAATTTCACATCATTCTGAGATTGACTCAGTATTGTTTATTATCGATCTGATGTAATTCTATCAATTTAATCTGCAATTTTAATGTGTGGGTTGGGTAAACTTTCTTATATTCGAGAGGCCGAATCTGCACATAATCACATCACAATCTGAATACTTAATTTTGAATTTAAATTACATGAACATAAGTACAACCAGTGGAAAATATTTGTTTGTCGTTTGGCCTTATTTCCTTCCGCTAACTTTTTTGGTACTTGTGTCATCTAGTAAAATTTTAATCATCTACTCATATGAGTCACCATATTGTTATTTATTTTTAACTCTTTTGTGGCTATGGTGTCACATGAGTCTACATAAAATACAAAAATTATATCACTCTATTTTTAAAAAAATAATCAAGTCGTATTTTGCTTTAACGGGCCTAAATTCATTTATTATTTTTACAAGTTATGAAAAATAGATTATTAAACAGTATAAAGTACTAGTGGACCCGACAGACGTTGTCCTGTCCGATAAAATACTTTTCATTGATAAGTAGGTACCTAGGTACCAGTGGCGAGCGGTGAGTTTTTAAATTGGTAAGCTATGAAAATTCTGATAAAATGTCCATAGCGGTAGTATGGCATATAAAAAACAAGTCTATTTTATATTTAATAAATAATTCCTAACAAATGGCTCCAGCGGCTAATAGTTTCAGTAAAAATATTTTCTAATGTAGCACAAACTAAAATATCAATTCGTTTCGATTAAAATATCAATATATTAATAATTTTAAAGCAAATTTACTTTCAAACCACCGAAACATAAGTATGATCAATTACTGTCAATTACTTACTTATTATTGTAACTTTCGTGTTAAGACATACAAAATATATTCGTTATCTCTTTCTCGCAGATAACGAGTGCGTATATTGTCACCTCCCTTAGACTGTCGTAAGTCAAATTGATGTATTTTAAAGAATACTAGCCCTTATGAAAAAGTATTGAAAGACTAAATTGCATTAATTAAAGCTGCAAGATTTTACTGTAATCGCAAGTGTAATTTTTCGAACGAGATTCTAAAGTTTTAGGTTAAAGACGTATTTGAATTAGTGATTTTAAAGTGAGCAGAGTGATCTCGTGTAATCCAGTAGTAATAATTTTGGCCAATAGAGGCGCAACTGGTCGCTGTATGGAATAAAGGAATATATAAATTTACTTACCCAAGAAAAGTAATATATTTTTTTGGTGATGTGTTTTTTCCCTAATAATACTACCGTATTATAAAACATTACTAACGATGTCAAAAAAATATGGTAAGCTGCATGTAATCGATTATAAGGAGCATTCGCCCCTGCTAGGTACTTGTTTGTGATTAAATTCCAAAATGAATTTAAGTAGGTACCTACGTACTTGTTTATGGTTGATTTTCAAAACATAAAATAAATATGTTTTCAAATATGTCATTCTTTTTGCAAACGTCAAACTCCGGTATTCTCACAGAGGGGTGTACTTATGTTGGAATACGATTTTTAAAAATGTATTGAATTTAATATTATTTAAGTACAACCAAAAACCCAGTAAAAATAAATAAATGCGTAGAAATAATAAGAAATTTAAGGAAAGAATCTGATTGAAATCCACAAAAAACAAAATGCTGTTTGTAAACATTCAAAAACAAACTTTTTTATGCACAAAAAAACAACATCTTTTCGTTTTTTTATAAATGCATTCACCTCGAATGCAACCCTGGTAGATCGATTAATAAAAGATTTATGCTCCTTACTTCTTTTTTACATATTAGATTGAAAATGTTTATATCTACGAACACGCACAGCGCAAAGATCTACATTTCTCTGAAAACCGCACGTAAATCGGTTAAGCCGTTTAGGGGGAGTTCAGTGACATCACACGTACAGAGAAATTATAAATATAAAGATAAATGTATATAATAGTATCCATCTCCTCCTCCCAAAAACTCTGCGACCTTGAATATTTCAATAATGCGGTTATAATTGGCGATTCAGTCGGAGGTCTTCAAGCCACTGTAAGATAAGTTAAATACATAGGTACTTCGCATGTATGGGCATAAAAATCAGTATTCTAAAACCCCATGTATTGTGTGACACTTCATGCTTTGATGCCCAAAATCCCTTGACTCTGTCAAACAAAGTCATCGAAAGGGTCGAGAGTTTCAAATATCTGGGCTGGTATTCCAAACGCTCTCGTGGTCGTGTTATCTCGTGTAGGGTCAAAGCACAAGTCAATGACCACTCCCCAGTAAATGACCATTGGTTAATAAAACACAATATAATAAGAATTGCGACATGTGTTCAGTCAAAAAACTTTTGACACTAGAAACTATGACAAAAGCAGTAGGCGGATACATCTTTTGGTCAGAAACAAATCTATCAGTTTCGAACTGTGAGTTGTCAAAAGATAATAGTGCGTCTTCCCGTTATTGTTCTGAGATTGATAGTGTTTTTGTAAGGAAAGGTGTGGTAAGTGTTTTATTTGATGCTATTTCTTATGCAATTCTTTGAATATATCCATATTCTAATGTGTTAGGGTGTTTTATAATGTTATGATGTAACTAAATCTGAGTATTATTTTTACTGGAGTAGTAGTGGTCATTCACTGGTGATTCTGCTATTTTTTTAGAGTAATATTAATTATAATTGTAATAAATGTGTTTTTTATTGTTTTTTTTTATTTTGTACGCTTAAATAATGTAATTTTTACCCTTAATGTGGATTTCACTACAAGCTGAACCTTAAACGGTCATTCATTGGTGCTTTGACCCTATTTACATACAAAATACTTTAGAAAAACAGTTTTCTCGTGCCACGAGAGTGGTTCAGAATGGCACCCCTGGGAGTATATGTTTCGGAAAATGGCAGCTTTCAAAAAGGCCTGGGAATGCGGCTAGAAATAGCAGGCCCCACATTCACCAGTATGAAAGCTGTCTGGAGATCGGATATTTCCTCAGTGAAAAATGCCGCTTATATAACGCCTGCATAACACCTATTCTCTACGGATGCAAATCGTGGCACCTCACTAGGGCCCGAAACAACAAACTTTTTTCAACGAGTTGTGAGAATAGGCGTCTTATAAGAATTTTGGGTGTGCGGCGTTTGACTTTGTAAGGAATGAAGTAATAAGAGGAGGGACGCAGCAAGCTCTGATGACAACTATCATCAAGCGGAGGCGATACGGTTGGCTTAGCCATGTGCCGCGGATGCCTCCTAAGAGCCTTAACCACGCTTGCCTACTTTACAAGGCGACAGATTATTGACATCCTGGACGTCCACTGCTGACTGTTAGAACCAGACTTGGGAGAATGCTCAGGTGCTGGCATCCGACAGAGAATATGTTATTTTTTTTATTTTTAAATACCTGTTCTTATACCATGTATACTTTTTACCAATTTAAAAAAAATGTGTACGTGAATTTTATTAATGACATTAAAATCGGAAAATGACGGGTTAGATCCATTATGAAGTTCAAATTGTTTTTCTACGTGTTATTATTCTTATTATTTTTAATTATAGCAAATATTTACCGTCAATCAATGTGATATATTTATTATCGTATTGTTTAGTGATAACAAAATATATCGTTATAATATATTATAAAATATGTTATATTTTATTTGGGGACCGCGAGGAAGAAAGATACTTTAATTCTCGGTAAAAAATAAAAATAATTGCAAGCGTACCATCAAATGTGATATTTATGCAAAATAAAAATACACCAAGAACAAGAGGTTTCCTCTTTTTTGATGTGGCGTTCGTTACGTTTTCTTCATGTGTACTTATGTATTTATTTTGTAAATAAAGGGTAATTTATTAAACATATAAAATAAATCTAATAAAAAAGGATAACAAAAAAAATCATTTATGGGAAGATTACGAAATGTAATAGATTTAAAAAGTAGTATATCTTATACAATGATAAATAAAATTAATTACGATTTGGAAAATATATCAAAATGGTCAAAAGTAAATAAATTGAAATTAAATATATCAAAAACAAAATATATGAATATTGGGAAAAAAATAATAACCCAGGGTTACAAAATCAATATTGATAATATGAATATAAATTATGTGGACGAAATAAAGTATCTCGGGGTCTACTTGGATAGATATTTAAATTTTAAAAAACATACTCAACATGCAACAAAAACATTTAAAAAAAAAATTCATTTATGGGAAGATTACGAAATGTAATAGATTTAAAAAGTAGTATTCTTATATATAAAACAATAATATGTCAACACATAAATTACTGTTCTTCCATTATTTTTTTATGTAATTAAGGAGAAATTCAAAATATACAAATTCTTCAAAATAAGGCAATGAGGATTATACTAAAAAAATATATATATTCTAATGTAGAAATAATGCACAAAGAAATTGGCTTGCTCACAGTTACAACAAATTAAATATAATGTAGCAATTTTTATACATAAAATAATTAGAAGATGAATAAAATAAAAACAATACTAAAATTTAACTAATAATGTCATACATATGAAACAAGGGGTAAAAATAAGATAAGATTACCAATGAGGAAAAAAACAGAATCTCAAAACTCATTGTACAAGGGATTGAAGCTGTACAACGAGTTACCTGAAGAAATAAAGGAAATAGAAAAAATTTAAATATTTAAAATTAATTTGAAAAAATATGTAATTGAGAAATGTTGATAAAAAAATTGTATTATTATTAAAAGTTTATATTAGTTCTTAAGATATTATGAACTAACTTAATAAAGCATAAATAAATAATATCTTGTTTCCTCTGCATTCATGCATCTTCTAATGCACGCGCGCCGATTATTCCGACTTCTGACATGTTCATATTCAAGAATTTGTTAGATTTGGTCACGCCATGTCTTTCTCGGTCTTCCTCTATTTTAACGTCCATTAACACTAGCGTCGTAAATATTTTTTGCCGTTCTTTCGCTGTCCATTTGCTCTACATGTTTCTTTGAACCTTTGCATTACAATTTAATGCGCTAATTTTTACCGCGCACAAGAAAAAAAAATGGAGTCAATTTCCCGTAGGGCTGAAATTCTTCATTAAACAATTATTAATCTTATCAAAATGGTCATATTTTTCCTGTTTCGATGTTCCCCATAGTCCCGTAAGTTTGATCGAATCTGCGTAAATGGTGTGCGGTGATTTAGATAAACGCTTATCTACAATATTTATAGATTTTTTTCATTCTAGCGAGCGTGGTAACAACAGCTGGTGTCTCTTCTCAGTGAAGTGCCGTCACAAGTGCAACTGCAGCAGTACCTACTGAATACGCACTAACGCAAAAGATGGCGGCTAATGGAAGGTAAACAAACAACATAAACAAAATAACACAATTATATATATAATTTCTTATAATATTTCCAATGAGCTTTTAAAAAAAACTCATTTAGGGTCAAGCGTATAATTATATTTATTTTTAGACGTATTTACGCATTTAACGAATTATTGTCAAGAAAAGCGGAATATAACTTACGATGTATTATAAATTGAGAACTCAACAAATCAAAACATTTATAGCTTTAAAGAAATTCTAAGCTAAAAAAATACGTACCCATTTTCTGGATCAACTAAAAAAATATTATTTATTCGATGTACTTCTGTAAAAAGACCCTTTTTAATTCATACATCATGTTCTTATACAGGGTGCTCTTTAAACCCTGTCACATCCGAAACCCTAATGATCAGTATGGGCATGAAGACATATTAGCATATTTAAAAAAAATATTTAGAACCAAGAAAATTTTTTGATATTTCACTTTTAAAATTTTTTTTCGTTCTAAAAAAATAATTTAATGTGCCAATATGTCTTCTTGCTCATACTGATCATCGTGGTTTCGGATGTGACAGGGTTTAATGAACACCCTGTATTTCGAAATGAGGAAATTCAGTGTTTTTTATTTGTTAATATACTATAAACGTAAGCATAGTTAAAATAAAAATATGTATTGTATTATCAGCGCTATCGTTTTTTTAAGTTTTGTATTTCTGAAATTAATCAGCGTGTGACGTCTCAAGTTCTCTTCCGCTTCTTCTTGGTTAGTTCTGCGATTGGTCCGTCCGTTGACGATGAAATCTTCCACAACTCTCGTATTATTGGTTGATTCATATGAACTAGTGATGCCGTTCAAAGTAGTTCGTTTTAATAAAATATTTTTTCGTAAATTTTCAGGGAACTTCGCCTTATAATTTAATACCCTAATTTTTACCGCGCATAATTTATTTTTTTTAAGGGGAAAAGAGAAAATTAATATAAGCGTTCTTATAATTTACCCAAATATTAAAATTTTTCCGGCCATTTCCAACGAGTTGTAAATAACTCACTATTAGAAAATGGAAATCAAGTTAGGGTAGAGTGGGGTTCAAACCACGGACCCCTGATCCGTGAGTCCGCAACACTAGCCACGGGACCACAATCGAACATACGAATCTAAATGTTGGTTTGTGAATAGGTCCTAACTGTACCGGCGGATGTCTCTATTTAAGGCGGGCTTGATGTTACTGTGCATTGAATCAAAATTTTTATTAGAGAGAGTGAGAAGAGCTAAAAAGCATCATCTTTGTTTTAAAATATATGTAACTCTGTACGCACTAAATTTTGTTTCGTTCCTGTTAAGAGATTTCTTGGTAGATCATGATAAACGTCACTAGAGAATTTGTTTAAAAGGGTTTGCACATACTCAAAATAGTTTTACAATATTGTATCAGTTTCATTTAAGCATATCACATTAGAGCCATTAATGAAAGCATAAAAAGTCTCACTAAGAGTAGCCAACAAAACGCCTTACTCCACAGATAGACTTTTTACAGAATTTCCAGTACTAAACAAAAGGCAAATATACATAAAGACACTTTCATCAAAAACCTGACAGGCATAATGACGGACAACAAATTTACGACACTGGGCATTGAGCAAAGACAAAAAACAATACTTCTGCTCACAAAGAAAAAAAAAGCTACACATTTTTTTAAGTATGGACATATCGGTAAGCAAAATAAAAAACAATGTTTTCAAAACTCTAGTCCATAAATGGATTACTAAAAAGACTAGACAGGAAGCTGAGGAATATGTTTCATATATCAGAATATAATTTTAATTTCTTGAAATTTCTTTCTCATTTTATGAATGTAGGTATGTTTTAGAATCTATTTTTATATTTCTTTTGAATTTTTACACAACAATTGATGTGAAAGTATTTACTATTATGTATAAAATAAATAATACATTGACACTCCGGAACGTGCCTGTGGGCCAGTAGAGTGGCTACATCCATAAATAAAAAGGAAATTATACTGAATGTACATATATACCTATTGTATATACATTTTCTTTTGTAAACTATATTTTTGTATTATATATTGGATTAAATAAATAAATTTTTAAAAAAATGTATAAATTAATAAATATCCCGGAATTTCTTGGTACATTTAACTTGGCCTTGTTAAAAGCGAACACCAATCAATTGTAGACATTCTTTTTTATTAATTTTCCACTTTGATATTTTTGGACCCCGCTGTGATTACTACATTGTCGTTTTACTGTTTTTTTTCTAAAAAGGCTGAGTGATTTTGAAAACAGTTTTTACTGATCCACAACCCAACGACAAAAATTTAATCTCTTGTTCGGTTTTGATCAAAATACTATGATAAACTCGAGTTGCAATTTGAGAATTTACTTTTCCGAGATAACATTGTGTTTTATCTATTATATATAATTAATATTTTGTAGTGCTGAAAATATCACATTAATAAATGTGGATTTTAAAACAAACACAAATAAAAAAATATATTAGCAAACATAATTTATCAGCTACACGGGTCTTTTCGCGTTTTTTAAATGATTATTTTTAAATAAGCAAAACATTACGATGGTAACGATATTATTTTCTGTGCTGCGTCGGATTAATTTTCTACGAAGTTTAAAATAAGCATATATTGAAATACCTGACAACTAAACTGCGTGTATTACGTTACCGCGCTATATTTATACGCAATGTTTGTTAGAAGCGCACTTGGCGAGCATGACATTTGACGTCAAAATGACGTAACCCGGTTTGGATGTGCTCGTTTTTAAACCCGAAAATTATAAATGAAATCTAGTTTTTCATAAATTGATAGTTATATTATCAGGATCGTTAAAATCCGCTCTTAAAATTTATATGTTTTTAACGTTATTTCCGAGTTGTGAAAATTTATATTAAGTTTCTCGAGTCAAGTTTGATTTTGTTACAGTTAAATATGCCTAAAAATATTTATTATTATTATTAACTATTGTTATTCCTCGTTCAGAATTGCACGCAAACCTGTAAAGCCAAATATGTACTACATTAAACAAATGACCTACCATTACCTCTTTAAAAAAATATTTTTGTAACTTAACTGATATATTTGTAATGTTATATAACAGAGAATTTAGCTGGCCTGATGAAGTCTAAACGTCTGAAAGTTGTTAAAAGTGGAGAGTTTGAACTAAATGCATTGAAATCGTAATAGTATGAAATTGAAATTGGCAAAAATGGTAATTGTGCTGGTCCTGATTCAGTTTCTGCAAAATCGTTTAAATATATACATATTAAAAAAAATAAAATATTCATATAAATATACATATTACAAAATTTTTTTAAAATACTGTATCCCCAACTCTATGAGACCAAGAGCCCTGGATTGGTTGGGATACAACACAATGGAAAGTGAAAGCATGCATATTATTGAAAAATACTAAAAATAAAAATACTAAATAGACATAACTTTTAATAAACATTTAGACAACACGCTCGATGATATATAAATCTATGTAATGTCTCGTGGCAGTCTCCTGCAATTAAAGCAATATTGAACATATTTTATCAATGTCTTCAATTGTATTTACTAATTATCAATCCGAAAAGATACCCCACAACTAATTGCGGTCGACATTTATACATCTACCGAAAATAATAAGTCATTGTAAGACTTATAAGTTTAAATGAAAAATTTAATGTATCAAGGATATGTTAAAAGCAAAATCAGTTTGGAGAACTGGAGACAAAACAACAATACAAAGATTATGAAGGCAACAAAACAAAATAATTTAAATCACACATAATCTAAACTACTTTACGCGAACTGTATAAAAACGTAAAACACCTAGACATAGATAGCTTTAGAAAACTAGAAACACTTAAGCTAATCCACAAAATAACACAAGACCACATTAAAGACGATGACATCTTGCTGACAAGAGTAATTGACATACACAACTATAACACGAGAAGATCTCAACACTAACACACACAAAGAGCCAAAACAAGAATAGGCCTATCCCGACTTATTAACGATGGACTAAAAATGTACAATGACTTATCGCAATTTTAAAACAGCGACTTTACAGAAATTCAAAAATGAACCAAAAATTATGATAAAAACCAACAAACTTGCTCGAAGATGGATGGTATAAACATGAAGGTTTCTTTATTAAATAGTGAATAAAAATTTAAAATAGTAATTTCCTCAAAATACTCATAAATATTTAAATAAACGATGGGATGAAAATATGAGCAATTTACGAGTGGTTTGTCTGCAGTCTGCAAGTGAAACGTCAACGTTGTCGAGGCCGTTGAGGGTCCGTAAACCCGTAAACATTTGTTTCGTAGATTATAAAAAGCTTTTGATCGAGCAAAACAGATGAGAGAAGAATTACGATAATATAGTTAATTTCATCCCCTTTATTTGAATAGTTTGTTTGTTTAACATTTGCAAAATATGCTAAATAGGTACGTTATTTTATAAATGCATTAGTCGACCTTCACACAGTTATATCGATCTACTTTTGTATACGCACAGATTGCACTTTATTATTATTAATAGTTGCTTCGGTTGCTTGTAATTGTTTATAAAGTTTATTGAAACAGTCGTCATTTGTGTTTGTCATATACTCCTACATACAATCACAATGCTGATTGTACATATACAATTGCAGCTATTTAAGAATTTAATCTTAGCGAAAATTATTTTTTTAATTAATTAATTTCATAAAAGGTACATGTTTAAAAAAAAATTCTATACCTATCTACTTTTACACAACTAGTAAATGTTATCACTGTAATTCCAAAAAAAGAGACTAACTCTTGTGCCTGGAGAGTGACTTACACTATTGTAGTTGTTTATTTAAGAGAGTTTATACAATTTTTAATACGAGTACATGAGAAAAAAAAAACATAGGATATGTAAAGAAAAATCATAAAACAATAATACATTCATACTAATTAAAATTTAATGTAGTTTTTACACGTGTTCAAAAAATTTCTTTACATTTAATTAAAATTTATTTATTGATATATTATTTTTAATAGTTTTTAGTTCATTGGGAAGATTATATGGTCAAACATACAGAAAACAAAATTACTTTTTTAAAAACATTTATGCAAATGAAAGGTTTTTATTAGTTCACGAGATCTTTATGAACTAGCTAAATAAAGCAACAATAAAACGCAATCACGAAGAATAGGAAAATAATATAGATAGAGAAAAAAGTTATGACAAAATGTTAAACGATCTCAAGACAATCTTCTGCTTTCGGTGCCTTGTCGGGTCCGACGTTGGCGATCACTGCTGCGAATGAATTTCTGTGCCGCACTATTTTCATATTCCGCAGCCAGGACGACTGCGTACTGGTGTACTCGCTGTAGTGATTCCTGAGAAAATATGACCAGAGTGGTTTTCCTTTGCCTTCTCTGGTGATTTTTTCTGTCGGGGTTACCTTTCCTTAGCTGGTCGATCCTGGTTTGGAGGCGCCAGAAACTCGCCTTTCATCCTCTCGTTATCTGCTGTGATCACTCCGTTTCGAGTGTGATCCCATTGCCTAGGGTTCACGACGTGAACGCCGATGAGTTGGACTGGTCAGTAGTGTTGCCGGTGGAATGCAACTGGGCGTTCGCAGCATTTTATAGAATCACACCCTCCAGCAAGACGTGACTCACTGCGACCCTACTGACAGTTTGAATTCCCTTAAGACAGTGTTTGGTATAATTCAGTAAATTTTGAAATTATGACAGCCTTTCACCGAATAGTTTTTTCAGTTCCTGCCTTTCGTTGCCAATACGATATATTCAAGATACTGATGCATAGTTTGTACTATGCTGATCACTCATTACTCATCATGGAACAGCACTCAGAGTAATAATTCGCATTCGTGTATCGGACGGTTTCGGTTGTTTGCGCTTGCAATTCTCGACTTGAGTACTCACGGCTCGTTGTATTGCTGTAAACTGTAACTTCGTGGTTGATAATCATAGAATGGTTTTTGTCCGTATGGGCAACTCGTCGGCGGCGATTAGTCAGGGGCGCATTATTAATCTAAGGAACACCACGTCATCATTCTCTCATCATCTCAACCTTCGGTTTAAAGTACTTAATTTCTTGCTAAATATGCAGTCTCCTAATGGACTGAGTTCATCCTTAGATCACCCTATAGCAAATCTAAGCATTCAATTATGTTAACAAATTACAACAGGGATGGAGAATACCTTAAATAAGGGAAAATGGAGGTCTAGGCATTTACAGGGCTTATGACCTGTCATTGGCTGGTTTGAGTGGCCACTTTACACACTGTGTAACATTTACCATTTTGCCTATGTTTGAACCATATTTCTTCAATTCTTCCATTTGTTGATTTTAGTGAAGTTAAAGAGCTGAAACCTTTATTGTTGCGAAGAGATTCATCTGACTGAATTATTTCACATATTAGGCAACGCCTGAAAACCATTTTTCAATTTTTAAACTTCTTCTTGGACCAGTTGGTTTCATTACAATATTTGAGTTTGTCCAAATGTTCGAAGACAAAATACTGGATTTCACCCCCTCGGGAGTCATTAAGATAAACAAATTACAACAGGGATGGATAATACCTTAAATAAGGAAATATAGAGGTCTAGGCATTTACAGGGCTTATGACCTGTCATTGGCTGGTCTAAGTGGTTAAGTTAATTTGTTAATCTTAATGACTCCCGAGGGGGTGAAATCGTCTTTTGTCTACGAACATTTGGACAAACTCAAATATTGTAATTCGATTATGGACTTTTGCATACTGAATTTCACTTGACCCACTTGCTAAATATGAATATGGAGTCTCTTAATAGAATTAGTTCATCTTTAGATCATCTCAAAACCAAATCTAAGTATTAAATTATAAATTATGTATTTATGGATGACCTGATTTGTTTTAGCTCTTGGTCTATGGGTCCCGGGACCCTGGATGTCCCCTTGGAGTTATTCGCCTTAAACAGGAAGCGCTTGGCCTCTCAGCTGCCTTCCGACACAATAGCCCTTCTCCAGGGAGGAGATGCTCTCAACTTGTACGATACAGATGTAGAGTACGTCTTCAGACAGGTGAGATTGTTGTACCTGTTCAAATATTTTTTGCGCCATATGATCAAATATTCATTTATTTATTTAAGAGCTAGGCAACACAGACCATTCGAACGTAGTTATGTAGAAAGCAGGCAATTTTGGAAAAAATAGATATTGGTGTTATCGGGTGCAGTAATTTCTATTTTATGTTCTGCTAAAAACAGTCAGGCCGCTTACATACGAAAATATTGTGATAATCACCTTTTGAAAATAGCGTTAATCATAAAAACGGCATTTCTCAATTTGCAGAAAACACTCACATCGCTAGAAAAATCTTACAGTATAGATGCTGATGGGAATCCTACATTAATTTAGTTCCCTTAAATAAATTGAAGTGAATGATTACAAAAGTATTTTAATTTAATAAATTCATTAATAAAAATCCGTAATAAAAAAATATGTTTTAATACATAATGTCATCTCATATATTCAAAGTTTTAATGAGGTATCATTCAGTGTTCGATCTGACTGTTTTTTGCAAAATGCATATTTAAGGTTGGGTGGTTGGTCAACCAGACTTAAAAAAAAAACAAAATTGTAAAAGTACATATTCAAATTATTTTTAATGTTATAAAAAATTTATTCAAGTGATTCTTAACAATTAAATACCCCAATATAAATATAAAATTACATTTTCAATTCATAATGACACAATATATGTACATTGGAGTTTTACTAGGGCTGGCTGTTTTCTGCAAAATGCACATATTAGGTTTTGTGGTCAGCCAGACTTTAAAAATCAGTAAAACTTGTCAAATATATAATTAATTTTTTTTTTTGTGTTACTATATAAATCAATGTATGCATTATCTCTTTTTACAAAAGTGCTATTATCTCAGTTTCACTTTTCTACGGCTGGCTGCTTTCTGCGCAACTACGTTCATTGGTTTTTCCTGAATGCAGGACTAATTTGCCTATGGGGGGGATGATTGGTCTGTTGAACAGCCTATCAAGAAAGATGGATCTCTTCCATGCTAAGGTTACCACTTTTAGGCTCTTCCTCTCCAACTGTATATCGTAATGTGTATTGGTGATTAAGTTGTCTTTGTTTTTTATAGTTTTTATGGACTACATTTTGTATATTTAAATGTTTCGTTTTAAAAATGAATTTTACCTTCCCATCAGACTACGTACCCAGGGTCCGTATTCTAATGGGAAGATAAAATTTGTCTTCAATTTCATCTACAAAGTAAAATTAAGTGTTCTGTATGAAAAATATAATATGTTTACATTTTTTTTCTACCCATAAATATGTTCAATTACAGGTTACCAACGAAGATACTTTAAATTTTCAAACAAATATATACATTAGCTTAAAATTGCTAAATATCCAAATGGTTATTAGGGCCCATATTACAATAAAAAGTTATTATTTATCTACAAAGTAAAATTAAGTTTTCTGTGATAAAAATAGATTTTTTTTTCTAAACATGTTCACTTAAAGGTTATCGACAATGTTCATACAAATATACACATTTTTATACATAAATGTCGATTTTATTTTGTACCGTCTGGATATGTACCGATGAAGAAAGCATTCATAATCGCGGCCCTGGGTCTCCTTTTACAATGAAAAGTTGACATTTATCTTCAATTTTATCTACAAAGTAAAATTAAGTTTTCTGTATGAAAAGCAGAATATGCGCAATTTTTTTCTTTTGAACATGTTCAATTATATGTTACCGACGAAGATACTTGAAATGTTTATGCAAATATACTCATTTTCGTACACGAATATCGGTTTTTCTTTATAGATAGTCGACTATAACTCTGCTAACTTTCCATTGTTATCGGGGCCCTGGAGAGCTCAATGAAAAACAAGACAGGTTGCTTAGCTACAACTGGTTTTATTGTTTCGCTGCGAGTACTTTGTCGGGGATTTGTCCGAGTCGCCTGTTTTCATTCAAATGAAATATTGTCGTATGTTTTTGAGAAACTATAGAAAACAATGATCATACTAACGATGCGGGTATATTATTAGTATACAAACGAAATTGGTACAAAGGAAAATGCGTGGCGGCAAATAAATGACTACCGGTTGCCATATCGGATGTTGTGGACGACAGTCTTCCGTCATGTATTTCCGTTACCATTATTTTAAAAAGCCCGGCATCCGAATTCGGATCGGAACGTAGACATAGGCCCATTTAACGCGTATCATTCAAATCCACACCGCACGTTAAAATTAGGCTAGATTGACATTTATTGTATTCTTCTTACGGTGCCTTATCAGGTCCCCCCGACGTTGGTGATCACCACAGCTAAAGCATCTCGGTCCTGCGCTACTCCGAGGCCAGGACAACTGCTTGTTGGACGTACTCGCCATAGTGATTCCTGGAAAAAGAGGGCTAGAGTGGTTTCCCGTTGCCTTCTCTGGTGGATTTTTCTGTCTGGGTTACTTTCCCTTAGCTAATTGGTTCTGGTTTGAAGGCGCCAGAAACTCGCCTTTCATCCTCTCGCTATCTGCTGTGATCACACCGTTATGAGTGTGAATCCATTGCCCGGGGTTCGCGACGTGGACGCTAACGAGTTGGACTAGTCAGTAGTGTTGCCGGTGGAATGCAACTGGGCATTCGCAGCATTTTATAGAATCACACCTTCCAGCAAGATGTGACTCACTACGACCCTACTGACGGTTCGAACGTATTCGAATTGTATTATTGTATTTATTTAAAATTTATTTAGCGGCTGGTAAAAACCCTGCAAAAGAAAATTGCGTGAAGATTAGCTGGCCTCGTGGTGTACTGGATATTGTTTCTTCTTTCTGTGCCTATTTGGATCCCCCCGACGCTGACGTTGGCGATCACTGCACTGCAAGCGTTTCTGTGCCGCGCTGCTTTTATATTCCGCAGCTAGGACGACTGCTTACTAATGTACGCGCTGTAGGTATTCCTGGGAAAATATGACCAGAGTGGTTTCCCGTTGCTTTCTCTGGTAGATTTTTCTGTCGGGGTTACTTTCCCTTACCTGGTCGATTCTGGTTTGGAGGCGCCAGAAACTCGGCTTTTATTCTCTCGTTATCCGCTGTGATCACACCGTTATGAGTGTGATCCCATTGCCCAGGGTTCGCGACGTGGACGCTAACGAGTTGGACTAGTCAGTAGTGCTGCCGGTGGAATGCAACTTGGCGTTCGCAGCATTTTATAGAATCCTCCAGCAAGATGTGACTCACTGCGACCCTACTTTGAAGCCGGTTATTGTTTGCCCGGCATTAAATAAATAAACATAATAAAAAATAATTCTGTATCAATAAATATTCCCAAATTACTCCAAAGGATGCCTTTCTACGGTAGATTAAAAGCACTAGGACTCACATCATTTGAAGAACGACGGAAGAGATGGGACTTGATCGAAAATTATAAGATAATTAATAATTACTATGACTGCCCCCAGCATAAGATGTATCAATTAAATCCGAACAGAGATTTATGGGGTTATAAGTTGAAGCTCCATCGTCCCCAATTCCACCTCAATCCCAAGAAAAACTTCATTTCTAGCTGGGTACTTTCAGACTTGAATAAATTACCAAGTCTAGTTTTCCATTCCATTTCGGTGAACCAGTTCAAAAACCCTTTGGATGCTTTTTTGAAGGAGGAAGAACTCAGACAAAAGCAGTACACGAGATATAGGCTCATCAGCAAAAGCTGCCTGCCTATAATAAATAATTATAATAAAAATAATAATTTCTCCGACCCGATATTTTATCGTGCCGTGTAGATTTTTAGCGTGATGTGAAATGAGCTACACGCGGTCGATTTAGTAGGATCGTAAAAATCCACACGCCACAACGCCCATATCAATAAAGGCTGCGGCTCTTTTACTTCACAAAAGTCAACGGTTGGAAGAGTTGAAATGTAAGTGTTCAAAAATAGGGAGAATGGGGAATGTTATCAGTGTGTAAAGTGGCGACTTAAACTTTTAAAATAGGTTTCCCTAGTGAGGACCTTAAACTAATTTTATACACAAAATATTTTATACAGTATATTAATTACTAATTTTTTTTAAAAACCCATCAATGACAGGTCATTAGCCCTGTAGATCTTCTCATCATATTATTTTATTTTTTCAAATAGTTTCATTAGAATTGTGATATTCGCGCTTGGTGTCAGACAGAAATATTTTATGAAGGCAGTGGTGATCATTCATACTAACAGAGATGCACACTCATCTGTTTCTCATCATTATGAGAATCAGAGTTCCAACATCGATCTGATTTCCCGACAAATGGTTAGAACTTCTTTGGCACAAAAACAATAATTCTTACCGATACAAAACCGTGGAAATGCTGTAAGATCCTCAAGATTAAGAGGTTACTGATTGCATTTCTCAATGAAATTAGTCGCGGGAAGTCGGAGAGGTTGGTGATAGAATTATTGATACATTGATAGCTGATAGATGGCCAGCATAATATCGTCGGACCAATGCCAAAGTCGCGAATCTACATTTTCGCCAGTTTTGAGTTAAATATACCACGGAAGTTAATTTTAAACAGTGCACACGTTTCCAAAACAGTAAATTTGAAATTGTGTAACGAGTCTGAGATCTGACCACTTACCATTTCACCAATCTGACTAAAAAAAGATCTATGCAATGCCAAATTCGCTAATGTTTCTTTCGAGACTTTGGCATTGAATACATTTTACTACGCTAAAATGGCGAATGTGGAAAATTTGCGATTCCAGTGCCTCAGACTGAATGTTATCGGTAACACCCTTTTTTTTTATTCTTTATCTTTTCCCTTTTTAGTGAAAAAAATATTATCAAAATTATTAATTGTTTTGATAAATTATAATTGATGTACTTATTTAATGGTAATAAATAAAATTATAATGTTAAAAAATATATTTGAGACCCTTCACGACAACTTCACAAAAAAAAAATTCCAACAAATCTTGCAATGCCAGAATTAACAATGTGATAAAAATAAAGTCAAATAAAGTAATTTTTCAATAAATCATCTTGCGTGTTTTTGCACATTCGCGGCTTTGGCATTGACCCGACGATTATGTTCTTCTTTAAATTATTATTTTTTGTTGATTAATTTCTAAAGTTATGTATCATTTTTATGATGCAACCACTTAATTTATTTTTAAAAATTGTTTTTCACTTGTAGTTTTTACATATTTTTATTTATTGATTTGGTGTTTATTTTGTAGATCTCCATATTATCAGAGAAAAGCAAATACTTGAGTACTTATTATTTACTCAAATATTTAAACTTTCAGATCATTTCCTAAAAGTCGTGAATAAGTTATGCTGGAAAAATAGAAATCGAGTTGTGGTAGAGTGGGAGTTAGTCCACAATACTACCACGAGACCACAACCCGGTTCATTATATTAAAAACAAACACTGATCGTCTATTTTATTTTTAAAATCGTCTATTTTATTTTTAAATCCATAAAAAATTATGACAATTGAACGTAGTTATGCAGAAAGCAGCCAGCCATAGAAAAGTGAAACTGAGATGAGCACGTTTGTGAAAAAACTGAAAAATTAAATCTACACAACAGTTGGAATGTTTTTGACTTTTACAAATGATAAACAATGAATACATTAGTTTTTTTTATACTACAAACAAAAATCTTATTATGTAATTTACCAGTTTTAATGATTTTTAAAGTACCGTAAGATTTTTTTAGTGCTGTGGGTGTTTTCTGTAAATTGAGAAATGCCGTTTTCGTGATGGACACCATTTTAAGAAGGTGATAAATACAGTTTTTTGTATGAAAGCGGTCTGGCTGTTTTTAGCAGAACATAGAATTGACCTTACTGCACCCGATAACATCAATATCTTATTTTTTCAAAATTGTGGGACTGGCTGCTTTCTGCATAACTGCGTTCATTATTGTTTCGTCTTGTAAGGGTATTTTCTAACGAATGTAAAGATTAAATGGACTGAGGGTCCTTTGTATCTATACACTTCTAGGTACTTAAGTAATAACGTATTAAGTTCAGCCCGTACAATGATTATAATTATGGGAAAACCAATAGTTAAGGGTAAGGCCAGGTGTTTATTTAGTGATAGGGTAATTGTAATTCTCCGAATTTTTAGTTCTAGGGTTTGAAAATAAAGTAAACGATTTTAAGGAGACTCAAATCAGTATTTGATTTCAATATTAAAATTACAAATTTTATTTTTGGCTAGTAAAATAATGTATTTTTTACTGTCTTTGAACAGGGTTACTTACATTAAAAGTAACTCTATATTATTATTAATTTTTAAAGCATTAACTTTGTGGTCAAACAGTTTGTTGAATGTTACTTATTTTATTTATTTTTATTTATTAAGGAACAACAACAGTTGTTATAATAGAATACAAAATATAAAAAATAGTACATAAATCCAGTTACAGTTTTTCACAAATATAATGAGAGAACATGTTACACAGTAAAGAGAAAAATAATATATTATATAAGACAATATTTTGAGTGTGTCCAAATTTTTGTAGACAAGGACTGGATTCAACTCCCTGGGGAGCTGTTTATATTAACATAACAACAGAGATGAAGAACATTTAAGAGAAGGTAATATAGAAGTCCAGGCATCTGGAATATTGTTGATAAATTACCTGGTCCATGAAGAAGTATAGAAATTGATAAAATAATATTTTCAGGCGTTGCCTAGTATGTAGGTGAAACAATTCAATTAGATGAATCTCACCCGCATAAATAAAGGTTTCAGCTCTTTAACTTCACAACCATCAACAGATGAAAGAATTCAAGGAATATAGATGTTCAAATATAGGCAGAATGGTGGATGTTACACGGTGTGTAAAGTGGCCACTTAAACCAGCCATTGACAGGTCATAAGCGCTGTAGATGCCTGGACTTCTATATTACCTTATCTTAAATGTTCTTCATCTCTGTTGTAATATGTTAATATTATATAAGACATGAGAAAAAAAAGAGCTCGTAAGAAGGTTAAGGGATGAGGAAATAGAGTGGAGGAGTGGAGGAGAGGGATTTTCATAATATAGTTGACCAATTCAAAATTTTGATATTATAATAAAATAAACATAATTAAAGAAACATAAACTTATTACACACTGACAAATGTTTTATTTTAAAGTGTTTCAAAAAGCTTTTTTTTGAAGTCACACAATTTTGTATTAAAAATATCTAAATGGGGACAAAGTAAATTAAATTTGAAGTAGCTACGATAAACAAACGAGTTTTGAACATAATTTTTTTTGGGCAGTAAATTATAAAAAAAATGAACTTGTCATGTTGACTTTACGGGACAATTGATTGAAATACGCTCCAAGAGATATGGACTATAGATAAAATTGATTAAAATTTTGAAAAGGAAAGACAGATCAGAAACGCTTCTACGTTTAGTAAAGGAAGTTAAACTATGAAAGGAAGAAGAGTCTTCATACGAGTCAAAATATGTAAGAGATTTACGATCCAGAAGTTTAAGGAATCTATTCTGTATTCTATCTAGTTGTGATATATAAATTGGATATCGAGGATAACCACTTATAACCACTTACCGACTCTCCTATGTCTATCGGTTTTGAGACGTACCCGTCACTTCGTTAATTGTCTTAACAGTGGCGAATGGTGATTTTATTTACTGGTAAGCTATAAAAAAATATCATGTATTTGTACCTACATAGAAGGTACATAATATACTGTAAGTAATATATACTATAAATTTATTTTTTTCTGTGATACAACAACTCTCATCCATGAAATCAACTCAAACGATGTAACTTCGTGATATATTATATTATATAGATATTTATTAGGCCTCCTGGCCTGTTGTGGTGCAAAAAAATGTAATGTAAAAATGTAATGTAATATTTATCATTACTTTAATACATAACTCATTAAAAAATAAATTGAAAATAGCACTATGAATTTAGTCGATATTAGGTATTTAATTGAAATGTCATCTGGCCGAATTGTTCTAGAAATTAATAGTGCTAAAAACGGCCGCGTCGAGCGCCGTATGTCCTGCAATATGACGCATGAAAGTAACTATGGTTTTATGTCAAAAGTATTATTATTATTATTATTTGACACTTTATATACATATACAATAAATATAAATATAAGGGCGGGCATATTGCCTTAAGGCAATTTCTTCCTACCTACCCAAACCGTTCGGTTTGAGAAAATTGCGTCCCGTAGTTCTGACGAACAGTCAGCATCCGACGTCCAGGATGTCGAAAACCTGATGCCTTGTAAAGCAGGCAAGCGTGGTTAAGGCTCTCAGGAGGCATCCGCAGCACATGGCCATGCCAACCGTATCGCCTTTGCTTGATAACGGTTGTCACCAGAGTTCTCTAATTGCTTCATTCCTTTCAAAGTCAAGAAGTGTATCGGAAGAAATGTTCTCCTATAAATTATTGTTTTAGTTTTTGGCGATCATGGCTCGATACGTTCATGTTAATTAACGGTTCGCTACATTCAGCACTCACTACACGTGTTTTGTGTGTTGTGTTTATGTCACGCCAACAAACACCGCAAACAATATCAAAACAATGCGGTTTTGTGATGAAAAATATTATTATTTATATTTAAATTTATTTCAACAGACAGGGAATTTTTTTTGAGAAGGGAATATGGAAGTCTAGGCATTTACAGGGCTTATGACCTGTCATTGGCTGTAAATGCCTAGACTTCCATATTCCCTTCACAATTTTTTTTCCCTCTCTGTTGAAATAAATTTAAATATGAACAACTCCCTAGGGAGGAAATCCAGCCAGTCTGCAAGCATTTGGACATAATCAAACATTATTATCATTTAATTTAACAAATAGAAGCCCTTTAGCTCAATCATAAATAACCATCGACGTGCTAATAAGCGACGTGATAACAATTTCTCACCATGGTTGTTGTGGTATTCGCGATCACAATGAAACATCCTTGAACACCTAATATTAAATGTTAAAATATTTACGTTTCGTGACGCATATTCCTGCTGCGCAATCACATGTTTGAATTTCACCGGTGTAGTTATGGAAAATATTCCAAAACTGCTATTTTTATTTATTTATTTATTATTTATCATGCTATTCATTGCATTTAGCCGGCGGTTGGCAAGCCGAATGTCAAAAAAAGCAGTCACCATGGTAATTGTAATTTAATTTTCACTTTTTTGTATTAGATACTCCTTACTATTTTGCAAATGCAATATATTGTATTATTTTTTTATAGTAAACGCCGACTTTTCGCCAAATGAACTGTATTTATTTACGAGGAAAACAAAAAACAACCCGACACGAGCGTTGACTTAGAGATTACACACGCGTTGACGTATGACTGCGATAACTTAAGCATGTTCATTATTGTTCATTGTGATCGCTCAAATGCTTAGCATGTTTTTAAGCACGTCGATAGTTATTTGCGATTGAGTTACAGGGTACTCTGATGGGAAGTTAAAATTTATCTTTAATTTTATCTACAAAGTAAAATTAAGTTTTCTGTATGAAAAATAGAATATGTTTGCATTTTTTTTAAACATATTCACAATTACCGGTTACCGACGAAGATACTTTGAATTTTCATACAAACATACACACTTTCGTACATAAATATCGATATTAGTTTATATCGATTTAGATAGCCGTTCATAATCGCGGCCTGAGCGCTGTTTAAGATTGAAAAAATAAAGGATAAACTTGAAAACAATGTCATAGATTGCTCTTACTTACAAGTTCTCCGGAATATTTTGTACCAGGGGCGAATCGTCAATATAAGCGATTATGCGCAGTTTACCATTATATTTTACTACCGATAATAATATTTAATAGTAATTATATTAATGGTAAAATAAATACTATGTATTATAAACTACCGTACCCGTTTGTAAATTCTTATAAAAATAAATATATATATCGGCGCCTAGCAACCAGCCCATTCCCAGCAAATGAAGAAACTAGCAGATTACATTAGCTTATTTCTGTATACAAATATGTATACTGTTGCAACAGAGATGGAAAACATTTTTGAGAAGGGAATATATAAGTCTTGGCATTTACAGGGCTTATAACCTGTCATTGGAATGGTTAAGTGGTCAATTTAAACACGTGTAACATTCACCATTCTACCTATATTTGAATATCCATATTTTTTACATATTTACATCTGTTAATTTTCATCAAGTTAAATAATCGAATCCTTTATTGATGCGGAGGAAATTCATTTGGCTGAATTATTTCACCTACATAATTAATAGGCAACGCCTAAAAATATATTTATACTAACGACGATGTTTAGTGCTACGGGAAATTGGATATAAAACAAATTATATATTAAAAAAAAGTTTATTAAAAAATGAACTACTTTGAACTACGTCGTGTTCGGTAGTGTTGTGATAGATTTCCAGTTTCCAGGAAGTCAACTCACCATTCAGCAGAACTCACCGACAAGAACTTGTGACGTCGGACGGAGTAATATAGCGCTTATAGTACGATACATTTAAAAAAAAAACTCTGGCTTAGTCTATTAACAAATAAAAAAATTAAAACCATTGATTAAACTGCCTTATTGATCATTTTTGTTTCATGAAGGTAAGATAATCAGTCTGACGCTTCAGGTGTCAGTCTAGGGACCAGAAGTATTCTAGTGTGTAAGCACCCATTTGAATGATTATTTTATGTTTACCATGTCGCGGATCGAACCCGAGACCTCTCGCATGGTAGGCAAACGCGCCGGCTATTTGACCATATGTATTTCAAGTTACCGACATTCCGAAATACGCAATGCAAACATTATGACAGGAGTTGATAGCAGATTGTGTTCAAACAGTCTGCTGAATTATTATTAATTGCTTTTTTGCAGTATTTTCAGAGTCCAGTATTTAGCTCCGGAGGCCAAGTGACCCTGAAATAAGCTAAATATTTACACTGTCAAATTACTACGCCGAGCTCTATTTATTTTTCCACACACCTCCAGCCGAAGAAATATCTTACTTTCTGTAATCTTATTTCAGAACTAAATTCAAGAGACAAATAAATTTATTTATTTATTCACACAAATACAATAAAATATTAATAATAACGTATCGCAAACTCTATGAGGCCAAAGGCCTTGTGTTGAGTTGGAATACAACATAATGAAAAGTTTAAGCACGTACATAATTAAATAATAGCAAAAATTAAAATTAAATTTTAACCCATTAATATACATATATTTCAAAGGGCATCTGGACAACACGCTTAATAGTATATAAATCTATGCAATATCTCGCAGCAGTATCCTGCAATGGTCTCTTCCCTTAGACAAAATCCAGATTTGTACACTCTTTCTGAAAATAGTTTTCGTTTTGGAGAACTTAATATGTTCATCCAGTACATTGAACACTCTTAGGACCACAAAAGAGAATCTTCTCTGAGCAAACGTCGTGCGTGTTTTTGGAATTAAATAATTCAAATTTCAGGAAAAGCGCGTACGAGCATTCTGCTGGGATCTACTCTTGTAGCCGCATGACGTGAAATGTGTCAATGACTCTTTTAAAAAAAAATTGTCCAGTACCTGCATGGATTGGAACAATGTCAATAAACTCAATGTTAGTAATTTCTAAAAGACAGAATATTCTGGAGTTCAGACATTTAACAAAAAAACAGAGGCACACTGCTAAATAATTCATTTTCTATAACTTATAAAATCTGTAATATAATTTAGGCCAGTTATATCAAAATAAATTAAAATTGACTGATTGAATAATAATGGTTATGGTTTAATAATCATAGTTTATTAACAAAAATAACAATTAATTTATCTTTTTATTATATAAATAAAACATGAGTGATACTTTCATCCACAAATTTGGAATATCCAGTGACCGGTTTCATCGCTTTCGCGATATCTTCGAGACTGGTATCTTTATTAAAGAGTTAAATGTATTTATACAAAACAGAGGTAAGGATAGATAATTCAAAGTTATATGTAAGTAAATTAAATAAAGTTATTTTTATCTTAAGGATCATTATCAACAAATTTTCTTTGGGTTAACTAATGAGTTGATATAATGCTATTTTAATGAGTTAAACTATTTTATTTTATTTTTAGTGTCCCATCCTTCGTGAGTGTGGTTAATGATTTCTGAAAAACAAAAGGTAAAAAGTCATTAGTAAAATTATATTCCAAATTTGTGGATTAAAGTATCACTCGTGTTTTATTTATATAATAAATTACAATGAACTTCCATTAAGAATTTTCATTTACAAACTTAAATGTTTTAATTAATTTATCAACTACATACACAATTAGGTAATAGATTTCTCTGGATTATGTCTAGTCTGCTTAACTAGGTGCAGCCTGTTTTAAGGCAGACATTTTTATAAAAATAAACAATAACATTACTACCTACTAGTTTATTTAGTCTACAGTTATACAATATTAATTTATACCATTTATTATTTAAGAATGTATTTTGAGTAAATTTTTCGATATTTCTCGACCTAAACCCAGCAACCAATTTTTTACAAATATATTAAATTGAATCCGGGTCATGGTTTTGCAATGTTTGAGGTAACATATTAATTATTTTGATATGAATTTCTTCTAATTATTAGTCACTTTCACACAAACAACGGCCACAAAACAACGTCTCTGTCTTCCTTGTTAAAAAATCACTTTCATTCGTATAATTATTCTTCGCACAGTAAGGATAAATATTTTTTGCATTAAAATCTAGCATATTCATATAAATTTTACTTTCCAAGTCCGATGTGAAATTGTCCGTTCAAAGATTACAAAAAATACAACTTCATCATTTAAATAAATAACAGATATATATCAAGTCTTGTATCCTATGTAGATTGGTGTTACACCACAGCCACACAAGAGTTAACATGCAAATCCTACAATACACCTTCATTTTTATTATCACTGCACGTTGGTGTTAGCTTCTAATAGCACGTGTCCTATCAGCACGTTGGTTTTTTGCTATTACTGGGGTGAAGGTGTATACTAAGGTTTGCATGTTGGTGTAGTTAGTATCCTCAGGACCGATCCGGATCCGTTAAACAAAAAAATGTCGTTAGTGGTTATATGTATTTTTATTAATACCCATTCCGCACAGGGCACTGCATTTGTAAACTAAATGCGGGGAATTTCGATCATATGTTACATGAATGTAATGTGATCAGTCTTACCCTTCAGGTGCCAGTCAAAGAACAATTAACTATCAATATTTCACGTCCATCTTTAAAAGAATCGAACCCAGGACCTCAAGTATGATAGGCGAACGCGTCAACCGCTACACAAAAGGGCGGATTTATCTTCGCTCAATTTCCTTGTTCAGGATTTTTACTTGAGAGCCGTCATCGAGTCGGAAACATTTGTCTTAGGTTCTGCTTCTATTTCACACACTAAACTGTACTCTTCATCCGTCTGGACTCAGGTTTATAGTACTATTGCTTAAATTGTTTTAAGAATCTAAAAATTCCATGCTCGAATTTTTTTTTAATCTTATGATCCTCTCTTCATAGTAGTGTAGATATTTAGTCAATTTTTGTTTTAAAAAAAAAAAAGTGTACATATATAGATTAATATAGATACCTGAAATGTGTCAATATGCCTATTATTTATTTTCTCAAACTGAACAGTTTGGGTAAGTAGAAAAAAATTGCCTCATGGAAATATGCCCGCCCTTATATGTATGTGTATATAAAGAGTGTAATCAATAAATATGTTTTAAATTTATTGCAACAGAGAGGGAAAATATTTTTGAGGTGGAAATATGGAAGTCTAGGCGTTTACAGGGCTTATGAACAGTCATTAGCTAGTTTAAGTGTCCACTTTATAAACTGTGTTAGATTTATCATTCTTCCTTTGTTTAAAAATCCACAATTCCTTTTCTCTTCCATGCTTCACAAAAGCCAAAAGATGGACGAGTTGAAGAAATGTGAATGTTTAAACATAGCCAGAATGGTAAATGTTACACAGTTCCCTGTTTAAAAATGTTTTCCCTCTCTGTTGCAACAAATTAAGATTTTAGTAATTCCCTATGGAGTGAAATCCAGCCTTTGAGCACACATTTGGACATACTCAAGATACCATGTATTATTGTTACTTAAATAATAAATATCTATACAATATATTATTTATTTATTTATTTAAACGCCTTTTAGGCTTTTAAATGTTTTACATACGTATATACAAATAAAGACAGACACGTATTTTACAAAGAAGTAGCAAAAAATATATAAATGATTTTTAGAAGAAAAAGAAAAATATCAAAATATCATCTTTACATATTAGTATAAAAGTGGAAAGAAGAGAAGTGCATTTTTAAATATGAAGACAGAAATGAATTTTATACAAAGAAAGGAGCAAAAATAAAGATGAATTGAGAAGAGAAAGAATAATAAAAATTAAAAAATAAAAAAAAATCATTACATATTAGTCGAAAATGTATGAGGATACATAATAATACAAACATGTATTACAGTGGATTATGTACAATAAGCAGGTTATAGGACGGAATAGACTATCAAACTAAAACTATAAACTAAAACTAAAAAAAATATGAAAAATATTATCAGCGTAACGATTTTTTAAAGTTTTGTAATTTCTCCGCATAGTGCCAATTCTAATGTATGGAATTGGAAAATAATGATGAAAGTAGGTTAAATGCTGTCGAAATGCGATCCTTCAGGCTAATGTGTGGTAAAACGGTGTATGAAAGGTGCACAAATGTCGAGATCCGTGAACTGTGTAAGGCTGAGACATGCAATATCGACAGAACCAAGAAAGGGGCGCTGCGTCGGTTTGGACATGTAGAGCGAATGGCCAGTGAAGAACGGTTAAAAGGATCTACGATGCAAATGTTGATGGATGCAGAAAACGAGGAAAGCCGAGAAAGACATGGCACGATCAAGTTCATCAAATACATGAAGATGGACATGTCAAGAGTAGGAATAAAAGACATGCGTGCAGAGAAGATGTATGAATGTAGAGGAAGCGATGTCTGTATGCAAAGACATGGCGTTATATGGCGTTCTATCCTCTCTGCCTACTACTATGGGGAACAGCGTGATGGTTTGTTGATTTGTTTGTGACGTTACAAGTTCTTGTCGGTGAGTTTTGCCGATTGGTGAACACTATTATCGGTTTATCCGAGTGGACTTGTGACATATATATATATATATATATATATTTATATATTTGGATAATTTATATAGCGCCATTTTTGATCAAATTACCTCAAGGGCGCTGTACAATAAATAAATATCCCAGCACGTCTTGCAGCTACAGAGCGCACGGACAGTAAGAAATCTAGCCCCTTTTTACATTTTTTTATATTTTGCAATGATGTTTGGAGTTTAAGTGATATTTAAAAAAACGAAATTAAAAACAAATTTAGAATAATAAAACTTAGGTTACAACAAGTCTTGCAGCTACTGAGCGCATGGACGGTTGGAATTCTTGATCCCATTTACTAAATTTAGATATTTGATAGTTAATAACATTTACCTTTTGAAGCTAGGTTACTAATCGTCTCGCAGCTACAAAGTGCATGGACGAATGAAATTATAGCAACTTAAAAGTATCAATAAATTTACAAAAATAAACATCGAGCATAATAGTAATTTTTAATAATAAATATTTTTGATTATTTACTCATTATGTCGCTATTGCTGATCGCAAGCTTTTGATCAGCTCTCCTCGTAATTTTATCGCCCGAGCGATCTATGCATGACCCATTCATTGTTATGTATCTAGGTTTATATTTTTGTATATTTGTTCAGATTTTCAACTTCCGTCCGGAGTAAGATAGCGAGGAAGTGTTTAACTAAATCTCTTTGTTTCACTCTAAACATTACTTTCTACATTCTCTCCACTTCACGCTCGATTTCACTAATCGTCTACTTAACCCCTTCACTGCCGCTGAAATTCCCCAACTTACAGTACTAAAAAATTCCTCTGGAGACCGGTGCTGTAAGCTGTCGCGTCGTGTTACATTAAGCAAAAGCGGACACATTTTTCAATACATGTGTTTAAAGACAAAAAAATTACACATGTATGTTTTTAATATACGCGTGTTTCAGTGCCAGACTGTGAAACTTCAGAGGAATATTTATTTATTCATTCAAAATTACGCTCATTTACATGTTCATGGACTTATTAAGGCTTTTCAGGCTGTGCCCATGTTCAGCTATAATAATCAACAATAAAACACATAGTAAAATTAATTAATACGCTTTTGATATTGTTTTAACCTGTATTGGGTACATATATTTTGTTAATTTTAAAAACTTTTTTATTCTTGTAATTTTTTAACATTTGCACTCTCCTACTCGTTTAGCTTATATGTAATACATGTATGTAATTTTTAAACGTTTTTTATTTTTAATTTTTCTTTTTCTTTCATATATTATATTATGTATATATCATTGTGAATTAATTTCTATACCTTGTATTATGTTTATTTTGTAAATTTTTTGAAACCTTTTCATACCGTTTTAATTTGTAGTGTATCATAATTTTAATTTTGCTTTTGTAAATAATGTTATAAATAGTTTAAAATATAAAAACGTCTGTGAATAAATATTGTTATCTGCATGTTCCTTAATGAGTATTTTACAAAAACTCCTTAAGAATATTATATAAAACTATGTTTAATTATTATATTTAAATAAATTTCAACAGAGAGGAAAAAAAAATTGAGAAGGGAATATGGAAGTCTAGGCATTTACAGGGCTTATGACCTGTCATTGGCTGGTTTAAGTGGCCACTTTACACACTGTGTAACATTCACCATTCTGCCCATGTTTGAACATCCACATTTCCTCAACTCTTCCATCTGTTGACTTTTGTGAAGTAAAAGAGCTGAAACTATAATTAGACTGATCACTTTGCTTCGATCATGTTACAAGTTACACTGCAATTGTAGAAGAAATGCAATGCCCTATGCTCCTTCGGGTGCGGATAAAGAAATGATGATAAAATTAGAGCCGCATTTTAATAAATGTTGGGAATCGCTGAAATGAATTAACAATTATTAATTATAGCGAAATGAGCTAAAAACTAAAAGATATTTTCGTATCTAGTGGGAGTCCGTTTTTACGTAGGTAACACGCTCTTATTTTCTATCCAGAATAAAGAAGAATCTTCGAGTAACCTAATTTTCATATTTTCAATTTTCAATTTGCGCAAAGTAACAAGAATTTAAAATACTTCCAAGAGTAATACAATCTTACTTAAAAACTATAGTTTCCTAGGAAAGTGGTGCCGTTTATCTAGCGGCCGTAATATACGGTGATGCGGTGGGTGCGATAAGACGGCCTTGTCTAAATTAAATTGTTAAAGGTGTCTAGAGATGTAAACTTAAAAAAGCGGTGTCGTTATCAATTTAGCGGCAGCTTATTTGTTTAAAATTTGCGCTGGAATAAGCGCCCATGGTCTTTCATATTTTTCAGCAGTCATAATGTAAAAATTAATTACGTTGAAATAATATAATTTTATATTGAAAAACTTTTTTTAAACCAGTTGACATGGTATTAAATAAACATTTATGGATTAGTATATAAACAGGTCATTAATTAAGATATAAAAAGTATGTTCAAAACAACTTATGTTACAACATAAAATAAGAGAAAATATACAAAGTAATTATCTCTGAGAGATGAGAGACAAGAAATATTATATATAATAATAAATGATAAACTTTTCATATATCATAATAGATGAAAACTTGATTTTTTTATAGTTGTAGGATTATGTTGTTGAGGGTGGGAACTTGTACCCCAGTTAGAGATTGAATGGTATCTTTTATTTATTTATTTAACACTTTATATACATACACAATTTATAGACATATAAGGGCGGGCATATTGCCTTGAAGCAATTTTTTCCTACCTACCCAAACAGTTCACAATAGCATAGAAAAAGTAGACGAAGAAATAATACAGACCAGAGACAACAATGAAGAGTTTTTCTTGAAAGAAATTACTGAGAATGGCCTAAAAGTAATTCTTAAAAACATCAAATCGAAACCAAGCTCCGATGGATTTACTTTTAAAATATTGAGAGATGCTATGCCAGTAATTGGTAAATACTTAGTTGATGTAATTTATCAATCTATAAAAACAGGGACAGTACCGCAGTCATTGAAAACACTTTAATAGTTATCCCAATACCAAATATCAAGAATACCAAAAAAACCGAGGAACTCCGACCTATCAACACGCTTCCAAAATATGAACAACTGATGGAGTTTATTGTAAAAAATCAACTTATTGAATTTCTAGACAAAATTAATATAATTATTGAAGAGCAATCTGGATTCAGATCATTCAATCATTCGCGTGAAACAGCTCTTAATACAGTAATTAATGACTGGAAAGAAGAAATCGACAAAAATAAATATGTATTAGCAGTTTTTCTAGATTTTAAAAGAGCATTTGATACTATTGATAGAACAAGAATATTAGAAAAATTAAAATTAATTGGAATAAGAGGAAATGCCTTAAATTGGTTTCAAAGCTACCTTAATAACAGATATCAAATAACGAAAGTTAAAAATATTATTTCAAATACGATAGAAAATAATTTAGGAGTACCCCAAGGTTCAGTGCTAGGGCCCATATTGTTTATCATATACATAAATGACATCGGTAAATCTCTAAAATATTGTAAAATCCAACTTTTTGCAGATGATGCACTAGTTTACATATCAGGAGATAATTATGATACAATGATAAATAAAATTAATAACGATTTAGGAAATAAATCAAAATGGTTAAAAGTAAATAAATTGAAATTAAATATATCAAAAACAAAATCTATGAATATTGGGAAAAAAATAATAACCCAGGGTTACAAAATCAATATTGATAATATGAATAAAAATTATGTGGACAAAATAAAGTATCTCGGGGTCTACTTGGATAGATATTTAAATTTTAAAAAACATACTCAACATGCAACAAAAACATTTAAAAAAAAAATCTTTTATGGGAAGATTACGAGATGTAATAGATTTAAAAAGTAGTATTCTTATATATAAAACAATAATATGTCAACACATAAATTACTGTTCTTCCATTCTTTTTTTATGTAATGAAGGAGAAATTTAAAATATACAAATTCTTCAAAATAAGGCAATGAGGATTATACTAAAAAAAATATATATTCTAATATAGAAAGAATGCACAAAGAAATTGGCTTGCTCACAGTAAAGCAACAAATTAAATATAATGTGGCAATTTTTATACATAAAATAATTAAGGGGATGAATAAAATAAAAACAATAATAAAATTTAACCAACAATGTCATACATATGAAACAAGGGGTAAAAAAAAGATAAGATTACCAATGAGAAAAAAAACAGAATCTCAAAACTCATTTTACAAGGGATTGAAGCTGTACAATGAGTTACCTGAAGAAATAAAAGAAATAGAAAAAAAAAAAAAATTTAAAATTAATTTGAAAAAATATGTAATTGAGAAATTTTGATAAAAAAATTGTATTATTATTAAAAGTTTATATTAGTTCTTAAAATGATATGAACTAACTTAATAAAGCATAAATAAATAAATAAGTTCAGTTTGAGAAAATTACATTAGTCAATGGACATATTATATGCAGAATCTTATAATTTTATACACAAACTTATAGGCCACATTCATTTGTTCAGAATGTACTTAGGACATCACTCTTATGTCTTGCAGAATATAATGTATTGTATTCAATTTAAAACCATGACTTATTTCAGGTGAAATTATTAAACACGTGTGTGTGTGTCATCGATTATGGACTATGAACCCCACATAATCTTTACTCTTTACTCGCACATTATATATACAACTTTATGAATTTTTACAAAATTAATCAACATTTCGTCAATTTCTTTAGCTCACATCACGTTTGCACTCATTTTGACAGCTTTGACAGGCAAAAATGTTCACCGCTCCTTGAGAAAAAAGACTGGACGTGCCGCTATGGCGCCACCAACGTTTGGTGTTCTGCCCACAATCAACAAACGCTATCTAGGAAACCAGAGCTATTGGTTTGTACAGGCAACGTTTTAATGACGCCACCCACCGCCACATGACGGCCGCTAGATGACAGCACCGATCTCTTAGGAAATCAAGTTTACGTCTTGTAAGTTGCTTGTCAGTCAAAAATAGAGTGAAATCAACAAATAGCCAACAATTACCTATTGAAACTAGATCACTAATCGTCTTGCAGCTACAAAGTGCATGAACGAGTGAAATTCTAGCAACTGAAAATTATCAATAAATTTACATAACAAACATTGAGCATTAGTAAATTTGTAAAGTATTCATGCTAAAAAAGAAAATAACAAAAAAACTATACAGATAAAGCACCGTTTTAATACTATGGATAACAAAACAGATAAAAATATCCGAAGAGTAGCTTTCGTAGATTTTGGGTAGTCACTGTCGCAGTGTCGAACATATGGCAAACGAAAATGTGGTTGTTTGCTAAATTCCTGGAAGATGGATAATTGGCATGCTTTCACCTTTACAAATTACGCAGATAGGATATTAAGAGTAGGTGTGAGATATTGTATAATATATTAAGTGAATTAAACAGTTTTTGCTACAGTTCGTAAAATTGCCATTTGGTCATGATGTAGAATAACAATATCCGACAAGTCCTCCATATAATTCGCCAAACTCACAGCGAAAGGGCCAAGAAAGCGATAGAGTTAAAATTCAATTAAAATCGCGGATTATGAAATATAAATTTATAAAGTCACATTATTTTCGCCAACAATAAACGAGTTATGCACCCCAGTAATAACCGAAACAAATAGATTTTGGCATAGCCGAGATGGTACTATAAAAACGAGAGTGTTTATGTTGAGTGACGTTAGCAGGCGCTACTCAGGGTCAAACAGTAAAAACATTATATTAGTTATGGTGTCTATTGCTTACGCTATTTACATTTCATACCTTTTGATCCATCCCGATACAGTCCCGAGGTAATAACATCTCGAATAGATAAGGCGTCGGGTATTTACGAATATGCGTCTAGGGCTGTTATTCTTAACGCTCTCGCGGCCGTAGATAACGCTTTTATAGCTCGTTAATACAACAGAAGTATTCCTTTAGTTTATTAATTAATTTTGCATAAAAAAAGATTAAAGAAATAAACCTATTATTTCTAGTTTGTCAAATGGCCCCACGTTGCGTTGGGCGTAATTTGATAAACTAGATATAAATAATCTAACTTGAAAAGGTATTTCTGCTTTTATTTTCGTGGTTTTGCCCCTTTTCATCTTAGAACGCCAAATGAAATTTCTTATTCGTGGCCATTGATGAGAAATCTGGTGACGTAAAAAAAAGAATATGAAGGCTTTGAACGTTTAGTAATTAGTTTGGTGAATCGATTATGTCCAACTAAATAAATCCTACTCAGACGGATTCACTTTCACCTTTAATGAAGTACCTTCGTAATTCTAAACGTTTTTCATTCTTTGTTTCAAACTTTCAATGCTGGCTTTAGTTTTACGTATTTATTTACGACTTTTCTGCCATTTACATTTTTTGAATTTTTTTTTATTGGGGATATCAACAGTAATACATGTAAAAAAAGTTTAACAAAAAAAATAACCGGGTATAACCGGGTTGTGGCCCCGTGGTAGTATTGTGGACTCACGGGCCAAAGGTCCTAGGTTCAAATCCCACTCTACCACAACTCGATTTGCATTTTTCCAGCACAAGTTATTTACGGCTTTCAGGAAATGGACTGAAAATTTAAATATTTTAGTAAATAATAAGAACTCTGGTATTTCTCTTTTAAATATAAATTAAATATACAGAGAATAAAACCAATGACAGCTTTCCACAAAAATATATTAAATACACGTACAATACATACTTGTGTGTTTGTGTGAGTATAAGTGTGTGAGAGGGTGGGTGTTATATTGGAATGAGGGTGGACATGTGTGTAAATATTATTGCACAAGTGTCAAAAATATAAATATAAACTTCTTTAAATCAGGTTGTGATTTGTAATCCCTTGGCTAGTGTTGCGGACTCACCGATCAGAGGTCCGAAGTTGATTGAGACCCTAACTTGATTCCCATTTTCTGGGTAATCGATCGCCACGTGGGCCGAATATTGTGTTTTGAAAAAACGATCCTCAATGAAAAATAATCTAATTCAATCTTCCTAATGAACTAAAAACTATTAAAAGTAATATATCAATAAATAAATTTAAAGTTAATCTAAAGAAATTTTTTGTACTCTTGTAAATACAACATTAAATTTTAATTAGTATGAATGTATTATTGTTTTATGTTTTTTCTTTATATATCCTATGTTTTTTTTTTCATCTACTCGTAATTAAAATTATATAAACTCTTATACATAAATAACTAAAACAGTGTAAGTCCAAGAACAAGAATTAGTCTCTTTTATCGGAGAGTTATAGTGATAACATTTACTAGATGTGTAAAAGTAGATATGTTTAGAATTTTACAAAAACATTTACTTTTTATGAAATTTATGAATAAAAGATAAAAAAATGAAATTCCTCGGAAGACATATTCGCTGCCAATGGAAGTATTCTATTGAAAGATGTATTGTACTGAGCTTCTGTTTGAGAATTTCGACAGTCGAACGAATATTGTAGATGTTCTACTCAAATAGTCGGATGATAATGGTCGAAACGATGACAAACTATATCGTCCGCCAATCGAAACTGTCGTTGTATAAGCATAAATGCCAGTATTTAGTTTTTAGTTACTGTGTATGGCGTGCTAAAAAATAACATGTATGTTTTCCAAACTGACCTTTTCCGTTGACAACGTTGAAACAAACCGCTTTATTTAATGAGAAGGAAATTGCGTCATAATCTAGCGAAATCATCTCTTAGCGATTAGTTTTTTCGCAGTAACAAGAGATGTGTCACTGCAACGCGGCGGGTTTTTTGCGACCTGAAAATTGAAAATTCGCCTTTAGAACATCGAGACATTCAGGTATACCTAGTCGTACGAAAGAACATCGATATGATTCAGAAATAAATACAGTTTGCCGGTCTTGTGAATCGAGGATAAACAACGCGTGTAATTTGTAATGTTTAGTTTGTTTACTGAGAATACAGTAAACACGCAAACAAACAAATAAATGCCTTCAAAGGTTTTCACGTAATACAACATTGTTTCGCGAGGTAATTGCTACAACTAGATAACTTCAAAATCAGCATTTGTGAGTTGCCCACTTTTTTATCACCTATGAATGTTACAAAAAGACGAGTCATGCATTCAAATCATCATAAAATGACTATGAATCACGACTTGCCTATTTGTAGCATTGATATAGGAAGATACAAATATGTGTTTTTAGCGAGTAACTCAAAAATGCTGATTTTGAAGTTACCTATACTTCTTAAAATATAGCTTGATTAGAATGACAGCTGTCAAACTAATTTTATTAGTGATGGGAAATATACATATATATATTTAGATAATTTATAGAGCGCCGTTTTTGTGAAAATCACCTCAAGGGCGCTGTACAATAAATAAATATCCCACCACGTCTTGCAGCGACAGAGCGCACGGACGGTTGGGATTCTTGTTCCTCATCTCCAATTATGATATACAGCAGCTAGATTACAGCACGTCTTGCAGCTACAGAACGCATAGACAATAAGAAATCTAGCCCCTATTTACATTTTTTATTTTTTATTTTACAATAAAGTTTAGAGATTTAGTGATATTATTTTTTTTTAATAAAAAACAAATTTATACAAATAGAAGTTAGATTACAACAAGTTTTGTAGCTACTGAGCGTATGGACGGTTGAAATTCTAGACCTCGTTTACTAAATTTGGATATTTGACAATTGATAACATTTACCTATTGAAGCTAGATTTCTAATCGTCTTGCAGCTACAAAGTGCATGGACGAGTGAAATTCTGGCAACTTAAAATTATCAATAAATTTATAAAAACAAACATTGAGCATAATAGTAAATTTGTAAAGTGTTCATGCTAGAAAGTAAACAATAAAAAACTAAACAGATAAAACTGTTTAGATGTATTTCATTTCTATGTAATTAACCTTTATTTTTTAATTGTCTGTTTTACCTCTTATATGTATATTGTAAAAAAAAAAAACAAAATTTAAAATTAAAAAATTACTATACCATGTCTTCTCCCTTTTATGTACTTTTTATTTAATTTTTATGATATTCCCTTTTTTTTAGTATTTATTTTTTACCCTCTCCTTCTTATTCATAATAAATTAATGTGAAATCTGTAATTGGTCTTGGTTTTAAGATTTTGTTAAAAATCTAACTCGAGACCTCTTGCTTGGTAGGCAAACGCGTCAAATTCACAACTCGGAACAACCAAATTTAGACTTACGACAGTGTACAGTGTACGGTGTACCTAATCCGCCGGCTTAGTAAATTTAGTAGAGCCACGTTATTCTTCACGTCACCAGTCACCGGTCGCTGTCACCGAACGCCTCCCGCCTCGTGGTAGCGTTGTCGTCTTTAGATCACGAATTGTTTCCTAGGCCCCCCCGCTTAGCTTCGTCATCGCCACATATGCACGCTCTATATTAGATATAAATAAACAATTCTAATACAAACACATTAGTGTTTACTAACTTACACATACGAGTAATACAGTACACAAATCAACGGACCATTGTACCGGACGAGACGTCCTTGTCCTGCATGCATTTATATTAGTAATATAATCACTAAACATTCTCAGAATTGTACACTAATATACGTGCACACTGTTATTATTAGTGAGATCAAAGTTTCTCAATGTTTTTATTACTGCGGCTCCCTAAAATGACAAAAATAAAGTTTCTAAACCGTATGATATTCTCAAAAAATATTTTGTAATTTTAGACAAATATTAAATATTTTTCAACGGAGATTAAGCTGTTGAGAATATGGAAGTCTAGGCATTTATAGAGCTTATGATCTGTTATCAGCTCGGTTAAGTGATCATTTTACACAATGTAACGGTAGGCAGATGACTTCCGTATTCATGTACGTCATTTTTATTTTCTGTATAGATACATAAATTAATGTGGGTTTTTTTGATATTATATTTCGCATGCGTGTTGTCCCACTATAGATAATGAAAAAATAAAAATAACTAGCGACATCTATTGTTGGAAAGGAAGATTTTTACTTACTTAGACCAAGGCTGCGATTACAAACGCTATCTTCATGGGTACATATCGAAACGATATAAAAAAAATCGATATTTATGTACGGAAATGTGTATGAAAATTCAAGGTATCTTTGTCGGCAACCCGTAATTGAACATGTTTAGAAGAAAAAATGTACGCATATCTTTATTTCATACAGAAAACTTAATTTTACTTTTTAGATAAAATTGAAGATAAAATAACATTCATATTAGAATAAGGACCCAGGGCCCCGATTACAACATAAAGTTAATAGACTTATCTTGAATTGTGTATATAGGAAAAGCGAATTTTCCGAATGAAAAGTTAAATACTCTTATTTTATTATTTTGAAAACGTGTTTATTACGTGTTTATTAACGTGTTGCGATTACAGCCATTACGAATCACCGATGGAGATGTTTAATTTTTTTAGATACAAATATACATACGTGCCATTTATTTGTATTTACTTTAAAGACAATCGAAGATAATTCAATTGTTAATAAAAGTAAAATCAAATTTTCTGTACGAAAATGTGTATACTTGTAGGAGTTTATGTTTTAAAACACGTTCAATTAGATTGACAATGATACTTCGAATATTCATACAAATACTATACTCATTTTCTTACAGAAAACTTTACTTTACGGACGCAAATTGAAGATGCCGCTGTTCACTCCTGAAATTAAACATGTTACGAAGAAAAAATCGTACAAATATTCACATTTTCGTACAGAAAATCAAATTTCATTTTATGGACGATTGACGATAACTCTGTAAACTTTGCTTGTAATCGGGGCCCGTATCTTATTAAAAGTCACAATATTTTTTTGTTGAATATATTGAAAATCGGGTTGTGGTCCTGTTGCTAGTGTCTCGGACTCACGGTTCAAAGGTCCGTGGTTTGAATCCCACTCTATTTCAACTTGTTTCTCATTTTCTAATAGTGAGTTATTTACAACTTGTTGAAAATGGTCCTCAAAATGATATATTTGGGTAAATAGTAAAAAAACTTATATTTTTTTTAAAGGTATTCTGCCCCCCTTCGCGTCGATTTACAACTAATAATAGATTAAAAAAAAAAAAACTCTTCATTTAAAAAAGTTATGTTACCGCATTTGACTTATGTTCACAGTTATAATTTATTTTTCGGACGTCATTTCTGCCGTTGATCTACATAAAATCTGGGCCCGAAATGAAATGGAAAATAAACAGCGTTGTCTTCAAATATCTTAAAAATATATTTTTTATAATTTCTGTATGAAAATATGCGTATGTGTATGAAAAATTGAAGAGTATCATCTTCAGAAACCTGTAATTAAACATGACGTCTAAAAATGTTTTTTCTTTAAATATTCTACTTTTTATACGGAAAAGTGAATTTTATTTTATAGACCACTGAAGATAACTCTCTAAATTTGTTGCAACAGAAAAGGAAAACCTTTTTGAGAAGGGAATATGAAAGTCCAGACATTTACAGGGCCTATGACCTGTCATCGGCTGGTTGAAGTGGCCACTATTCACACTGTGTAACATTCATCATTCTGCCCCTGTTTAAACATCCACATTTCCTCAACTCTGTTGACTTCTTTAAAGTAAAAGAGCTGAAACCTTCATCATGTAGGCGAGATTTATCCGGCTGAACCAATCCGCCTTCTAGACAACGTCTGAAAACTATTTTCCATTTTTTCATACCAGTTAGTTTAATCTACAATGTTTTGAGTATGACTAAATGTTTGTAGATAAGCTGGATTTCCTCCCAAAAGAGATTTCTAGATCTAATTTTTTTGCAACAGAGGGGGAAAACATTTTTGAGAAGGAAATATGGAAGTCTAGGTTATGGAAGGCTAGTTACACGGTCTGTAAAGTGGCCAATTAAACCAGCTAATGACAGGTCATAAACCTTGACTTCCATATCCCCTTCTAATATTTTTTTCCCTCTGTGTTGCAACAAATTTAGATCTAAGTAACTCCCTAGGGAAGAAATCCAGCCTGTCTACAAAAATTTCCATAATTTGGTGCCCTTCTGAATCAAACCACATCCTTGAAATAGAGAGGGTTTAAAATCGATTTTTGCGATACTTATATCTTAATAAAATAATAATTATCCATTCTTTTATCCATCACTTTTTCTTACAGGGATGCTGGATTACAAAACCCTCGAATGTTGTCATCAAATTTTTCTTGGGAAACATTTCTTAAGGCTGATTTCTTGAAGTATGATCACGATGATCAGTATGGGCAAGAAGACATATTAGCATATTTAAAAAAATATTAAGAACGAACAATTTTTTTAAAAGAAAATATAAAAAAACCAAATGGTTGCGTACTTCTGCAGGAGAGAAGCGAGGGGGGCGCCGCCGCGCGGTTGACGGTATATCAGACTCCCCCCTCCTCCCTTCTCGTTTCTCCCCTGCAGAAGTAAGCAACCATTTGTTTTTTTTAAATACTTTATTTTTGTAAATTTTATTCGGTAATGTGCCAATATATCTTTTTGCTCATACTGATCATCGTGGTTTTGGATGTGGCAGGGTTTAAAGAACATCGTGTATGATCCAAAGTAAAAGAGATCAGTTTGTATGTTTCCAATAATTATACTAGAGCGAGATCTCGTGCATTGTTTTGCGCACCCAGAAGCCGTACAAATGCAAGCCAGAATTCACCCATTAATATTGCTGAATTATGGATCTATTTTTCTGTACATATCGGCAGCTTAGCAGGTATCTGTTTTCTATTCATTGACTTCTAACTTATATTTACAGTCTGCATAACGTGACGGGTCAAACAACCTGTAAAGTAATGCAGACTACATTTGTCAAATAAATAAATTAAGTCGGACATACTCGAAACATCGTTGAAGATAACTCTGTTAACTTCCCATTGTTACGGGGCCCGGATTGTATTTTTGTTCGACAAGCTAAGCTCAAAACGTCTAGTTAAAAATGAAAGCATCGACGCAGGCATAACTCCAGAACCGCGTCAGACCGAAACATTAAACCTGCAAATACAAATTTCTTTTGTTGATCTCGGAGAATGTCGCCAGGGGTATTTAGTAAAGGTGGCGAGAAGTCAGGAGTACACGGCTGCCAGATTTAGGAATCCTATTCTAGAATCAATAGTGTTCACGAAAATTCGACTTGTAAACTTTTGATAATCTCTACTATTTTATTTTATTATATTATTTATAAATTCGTTGCATAAATAAGTACATATTTAATACCAGGGAATCTACATAAAAGTAATGAATGACAAAATGAATACGGAGCGTCCTCTGGTTACGATAGTCTCCATCTAACATGACTCAGCCAGTTTATTTATTTATTCGACACTTTATATATATATACAATAAATATACATATAAGGGCGGGCATATTGCCTTAAGGCAATTTCTTCCTACCTACCCAAACCGTTCAGTTTGAGAAAATTATAAATACATGGACATATTGAATCTTACAATTTTATACAAAAATTAAAAGCAAAGATTAACAAAAATAAATATATTTATATAAAAAAAAAACACTACACTATGAAGAGAGGAGAGGGGATGGGAAGGAAAGAAGAAGGATAAAGGAACAATTTAAATATTTAGATAGTGACATTTCAATCTTGACTTAAATGTAAATAATGAAGGGGCGTCTCTAACATTAGTGGGTAGATTATTCCACAATCGAGCGGCTACTACTGTGAAAGAGGAGGCAAAAAAATTAGAGCGATGACAGGGTATTAAAAGGGTTCTCTAGTTACTAGAACGAAGAGATAGTCCGTGTTGTGAAAGAGGTTAGATGAGCTCTCTCAGATAAACAGGCGAAGTGAGATTATTTAAAATATTGTGAAGAAGTGATAGAATGTGAATGTTTCTTCCTGTTCTAAGGTAGAGATTTTGTATATTTTAATGCATAAGTAGTTCTATTCAAATATAACAATAACAGAAAAAAAACTAAGCCTACTTAATTAAAAATGCAACGGAATCAAATTTCAGAACTAAATAATATATATATATTTTTTTAAAGTTTTATTTATTTTAACAAATAAGGAACATACATTTTTGTATTTTTGCTCCCGCAAAACCGAAGCTTGTCTGTGGGTTACATTACTTTTTAAAAAAATTATTAAAGGTAAGAACAAAGTTTTATAATAAATGAAGAATATAATAAATTTATGCGCCCACTTAAGTTTCACTTGCTGTTTTTAATAAGTTTTTGACTATTTTTTTTTAATGAATTTAGGTTAATTAATTTAATATATAAGTATGCGCTAAGAATATATAATGTTACTTAAACATAAATAATACAGTAAAATATGAATACAATAAAAAACAATTATATAGTAATGTAATACATAAGAATATAAATAATATGTGTACAGTGTACCAATATATTTTTCAAAAAAATCTCTCGCTACACTATATGTGCATTCATTTTTATTTTAAAATTTGATTAACATTTTGAGTCCTTTATATTTGGCATTAATTTTCCGATTCGATTTTAGTGCTGGAAAACTCGGCGTTGAATTTTGTTTATATGTACCACACACCAGTTTAAAAGTATACAACACAACTAGTTTCAAGTAAAAGTCTGCCTCGTGGTGTATTGGTCAGCACGTTTGCCTACCATGCAAGAGGTTTCGGGTTCGATTGACATGAAATATTTATTTAAAATAGGTGTCTTACGCTAGAATATTTCATAGTCCCTGGTCTGGCACCTGAGCCGTAAGACTGATCATCTTACCTTCATGTAATAAAAACACAATAAAAATTTGCTGCAATTGGTCAATGCAGTGTCCTATGTTCATTGGGTGCGGAAATTGAATGATGAGTTTCAAGTATTCTGAACAACCACCATCAAGTGTTAATATGAACTAAACCAAAGTACAGAATACAGACCCTTAAATTACAAAACTTTAGGAAATTGTGGCGCTGATAAAACGATTATTATCATCATCATCATCATCAATCACTTTCCGCACCTAATGGTGCATAGGACACTGCATTGGTAAATCAATATTGGCGTATCTTGATCATTTTTGTTACATGAAGGTAATATGATCAGTTTACGCTTCAGGTACCAGTCCAGGGACTACGAAATATTCTAGTCTTAAAACACTTTTTTAAATAAATATTTCATGTCAACCATGTCGGGAATCGAACCCGAAACCTCTCGCATGGTAGGCAAACGCGCTGACCATTACGATACGGTTGAGTGCCAAAATGGGAATAATGATGATAATAATTAATATTATATTATATTTTATGTATTATTTGATTTAATTTTTGTTTTATTTTATTTGAAAGCCAACAGACATTGTTTAATTTATTTAGTAGAGTCCACATAATATTACTATTGTAAATGTTGTCAAATAAATATTAGATATAACCTAAAATAACTAATCATACATAAATTATGGTATTACTAAAAATTTAAATGTTATAGATATTATTAAAAAATAAATCTACTTTTGAATATTGGTCACACAGTTGCACATTATAATATATATTACAGCTATAGTTGACCATACAGTGTACACTTATTATGTGCCTAGAGACAGAACTGCACTTAACCTGCATAATATAGGCTTCGGATTCAAGGCGCAACATCGTAACTTGATTTTTTTTGTAAATTTAATTTTTAACTGCTATTAATGTCGATACAATTTGATTGATGATTACACATATTGCAGGTTTTATTTATAAACGTATTTTGGAAAGATTTAGTGGAACATTCAGAAATTTTAAATAGAGATTGGTTTCTGGTCTACGGTACTGGGACTCTAAAATGAATAAGTGATAGCATCTTAGGGCAATCTATCATGTTATTAAAATGTTTGTACCTAAAAATGGCGTCAGCCATGTTCCTGCGAGAGTTGGGAGAGTTTGGAGTTTAGGTAATTTTGTAGATTCAAATAGACCTGTATTCAGAGTAAACCGCCTAAAATTACAATAGGATATAAATTTTGATTGTACATTACGACTGAAGACTGAATCTATTTTACATAACACCCGCCACAGAATAGCGTCTCTGTCTGCCTTGTTATGAGTTCTATCTTTGTGCTCTCTCTTTTACAGATTTTTTGCTGAATTTGAACATTAATTCTTCGCGTATTAAGAATATTTTTTTTTGTATTTGTATAATTTGTATCCAGCATATTTTTACAAATTTTACTTTCCAAATCCGGTGTGATAATGTCCATTTGAAGATTACAAAAAAATACGACTTCATCATTCAAAAAAATAAGAGAGATATATCAAGTCTTGTGTCCGTCGACTATTTTTTAATGTGACATCACAGCCACACAAGAGTTAATCTAACGTGCAGATAGAGCTTGTTAAATAATAGAAATGCAAGTACACTACAGTTCCGTTTGACCGAATTTATTGGAGCGATGAGGCTTCGATTAAACCGGAAAATATGTAAATAGCAAAAATGTGCGACAAAGAATTAATAAAAAAAAAAATCCAAAAACATTCCTGCAATACACAACTAAACCGAGGAAGTAAAAATATGTGATATTTTCTTTTGCTTTATATGAGAAGAACGTTTTTTTGTAGGTCGATCTCTAAGGCGTTTAATGAGAAGCAGTTCAGCAAGAGATGTTTCCTCTTGTTGTTCAAGGTACACCATGAGGTCTTCAAACGTCCTAATTTTGAATGATCTAGCTCATTCTTTTCTTTTTTTTTTGCGACGCTTACTGTACGAAACAGTACAGAATAAGAATCAGGAAATTCGGTTAAAGGGGATTGCAGTGTATTTAATTATTATTTCACAATAAAAATAGGCGTAAGCATACACCTATTTGATGAAGGAAATTCAAAAGGAAAGAATCCTCAAAATAAGAAAGTTCAGTGCTACGGGAAATTGGATAAAAACAATATTTTTTTACACGCGGTAAACATTAGAGCATTTCATTGCACGGTGAAGTTTCTCGAAAATGCATTAAAAAAAATCAAAATGAATTACTTTGGAATACGTCACAAATTCTTCCAAACAATCGAATGATAGAGTACGGTGATAGATTTCCGATTTACGGGAAGCCAACTCACCAATCAGCAGAACTCTTCAATGAGAGCTTGTGACGTCACGTGCGGAGTAATTTTAAAATTATAAAACTTTTTAAGTTTTGCCTAGTTTTATAGTTTTTTTTATCAATTTTGTTTTTTTTTAACTACTGAACTTCCCCATTGTTTTTAGGTGAAAAAAAAACATTCGACATTATTCGAGTGCTTACGGTTGAAATACGTCGCCATCTCAAGAATAGGGCCCCGTGAAGTCAGAATGTCGCATTTCGTCTGGCAGTAAAGTTCTCTGTTGGAGTTTTTCCGTTTGAAGTTATAATTAGACTTCGTAGTCCGTAACCCAAAACTTTTCTTACTTCTCCACGTGGACGTGCGACAATGTTGTATTATTATTATTTACTGACTGCGACCCATAACAGAGCACGTTTACGTGATTTATTTAATGTTAATGATTGATTATTGAAATAGATACAATATTTTTTAAATGCGGCCGGAGCTGTCATTGAATAAGGTACGCTCTTCTCAACATTTTCCACGTGTTTTCGTGCGACAATGTGCTGTTATTGTTTATGTTTTTATATCGAAGCTGAAATACATTTAAATACCATATTTATTTGTCATTGATAACGAATTATTATCAATAAATTATTCATTTATCCATTTATCGGTATCGTCTTTTTATTATCCGTGTATGTATTCATTTTAAGCAAGTTAAAAAATAATTTAAAAATACTTCTTGGACCAGTTGGTTTAAACATCAATATTTTGAGTTTGTCCAAAGTTAAAAAAAGACTGGATTTTTTAATTTTATTTTCTTTTATTCAGGAAACATACAGTACGGTTACATAATTTATTATTTTTAAAAATTTATTTTTTATTTTTTATTCATAAATTAAAAATTTTCTTAAAAAGTACAAGTTTTTTTAAATTCTAAACATAACTACTTTTACACATCTAGTAAATGTTATCACTGTAAATCTCCAAAAAAGAGACTAACTCTTGCGCTTGGAGAGTGACTTGTGACTTACACTGTTTTAGTTGTTTATTTATAAGACTTTATATAATTTTAAATACGAGTTTAGTCCGTGTTATTCTAAATAGGGGAAGAATATATATATATATGTTTTTCCTTTTGAAAATGTTTTCCTTTTTACATCTGAGCATGTTTTTCATTATTTATATTAATTCTTACTATTTAATTACTTTTACAATTTTTTTTTTCTTCCTTTTTAATATTTTTTCCATTTGTAAATACTAACTACAAATAGTTTATTTTGGATACATTACCAAATTAAATATGGAATTCTACCAATGAGGAAGTTCAGTGGTTTTTAAAAAAAAATATTTGTTAATAGACTGTTAAACTAAGTCAATTTTTTTTAGTAATAAAAAATACATGCAAAACCTACTGAAATTCCTAATTTCTTCCTACCTATCCTACCCAAAAAGTTTGATTAAAAAAATTATAAGTAAATAATATCTTGTTTTATAATATATTCATTTTAATTCCATTCAAAAAACGATTTAAAAAATAAGATGCGATAAACGTATTTTTAAATTAATTTAAGGAAAAAGTAAAAACCATTGAAAGTTTTTTTTTCAGAATTTTCATGCCATTACTATAGTAACATGATTAGAATGACCGTTGTCAGAAAAAGTGACGTCATAACTTTGTAGTAACGTCAAATGTGTTATTTATATTATTGGCACACGAAAAATCATTTGTATCTGGCGTGTTAATTTATTTTTTTAATACAATGCTTGAAACATAAATCAACATTAACCCTTACGCTGCTACGCAGTTTTTCAAGAATCTAATCGGAAATCTTATTATTAATACATTTTAAAAATATTTTATCGAATACGTTGTTTTCCAAACACACTACTGTTTTAAAAATTAATAGCAATTCCAAGAAAAATCTTCCATTTCATAAATATCTAATTCAAGCCCAGTGGAGTGAGCAAGATAGACAATTCGTGCCGCCCGCAACACATTCTCGTACAGCGGTTGTAAACCCTTTCTTAATCGAAAATAAAAACAAACAAAAATGATCTCGCACAGCAATCTCAAGGCGCATTGTTTTAATAGTTATTATTGAAACGACAGTATTATGATGGTTTTTTTGTTGATTGCGGGGCAAAGTGCCCTTATTATCAAACCTACCACTTCCATCAATGCATGCTAAACAAAATTTGAGTAAAATATATCTTGGATGATTCATATGAACAAGTGACGTCGTTCAAAGTAGTTCGTTTTTATTAAAATATTTTATATTATTTTTTATTAATTTTCAAGAAACTTTGCTGTACAATTATATGTTCGAATTTTTACCGCGCGTAAGAAAACATTTTTTGTATTAAATTTTCCGTAGGGCTGAAATAGGTACGAAATTGAATAATAACCCGTCGAATAAGTAATTTTTATGCTTTGAAAATGTTTTATACCACTGACGGTTAAGTGCAACAAGCAGTTCCCGAATTCATTTACCCTTTTGGGGATTATGACGTCAGCATCAGTCTAGTTAGAACTTTATGATAGGGATTAACAACAACGATATATCGTTGTTTAGCAGTCTAAGGGTTAATACATAAAATCAGCTTTATAACAAAAAAAAAACTAAAATAAACCTAATTATTAACGACGTTCTTACAAGGTTACATCATTTTGCAAAAACGTTGGAGATGGGACAAATTGATCAATGTATTTACATACATTACGAATAAAAAAATAATTCATTTGATGTTGTTTATGAAAAAAGTATAAATGTCTAATTTTTTGGTAAATAATTGTGTTAAACACACTATATTAGGCATGTTTTTGCGTTTTTTAAATCAATTTTCGGAAATGTTTAATGATTGTAATAAATAACTGATAAAATCGATTTGATCAGTGATCAGTAATTTCCCATCACTAATGAAATTAGTTTGACAGCTGTCATTTTAATCAAGCTATATTTTAAGGACTATAATTACATATAATATCTGCCCGCTTGCATTGCGCCGTTAATCTTAGTTCATCACTTTAAACTCATCATCATTATTTCATATCCGTACCTAATGGTGCATAGGGTATTACATTGGCACACCGATCGCAGCGTATCTTGATTATTTTTGTTACATGAAGGTACGATGATCAGTCTTTTGCTTCAGGTACCGGTCCAGGTATTATGAAATATTGTGGTGTGAAAACACGGAAATCGAACCCGAAACCTCTTGCTCGGTAGGCAAACGCGCTGGCCATTACACCACGGGGCCGACGAGTATTAAACATTTTCTTTTTTAATTACTCTACTTAAAATTTCAAGATAGACGATTCCCGGGCAGACCACCGAATAAATGGCCTCGCAGCAGGCTAATTCCTCTTGAAAAACAGGCCACAAAGCCTACATTAAGAAAAATATTTTTTTATGATTGACTGTACCAAATCGTCAGTTCTTTTTACTATTTTTTTCTGAAGACTCGCTCAAGCAATGGCCACTAGATCTATCTTACCTGATACAATGACACGCACTCTCGTCGCTAATGACTTCGCGGCACAAGTGCATTCTTTCTTCGGAGTACCTCCGGGCCCATTCCTATTTTTCTTTTTCTTCTTCCTCTTTGTCTAGGTT
>NW_028278204.1:300000-382777 GCF_059751315.1 Micrasema longulum
TCTTAAAAGCGTTTTTTTTTGTATTCTGCTTATGTAAGAAAAGGTTTTTGGCGTATTTATTGTTGTGCTATATTTAGTTATAAAGGCGCTAAACTTGCTTTGTTTCTTTGTTGTTCTCAATATTTGTTATTTTTTAAATGTTAATATTATTTATGTCCCGAATTGAGTTGTTGTAACTCCTGGGAGTGTAATTCAACGTATTTTACTTGTAAAATACTTTGTGTTACATGATTTATAAATTAAAAATTGAAAAAATAAAAGCTTCCGTGAGATTCTTATCTTTTGGGTTCAATAAGTGGTTTTCTATTTTTCCCACAGTCCCAAACGTTGTTCCAATATTATGTTTTTTCAGCACTTAGGCTATCCTGTCAGTAACATGCTGTACATATGGTAGGTATGCAGTTCCTCTGGAAACATCATCTTCCTTGTTCACTTTGTAGCTTGCGATTTAATAATGATGTCATTTTGCTTCTTCTTATATCCATTACGCTCCAACGCATCTGTAATTTTGCTGACCTCTTCTCCCTTTTCGGAATCTTCGCATGTTCGTGTCGCTCTTGTTAACAATGTATTTATTAATCCTCGTTTTTGGGCTGGATGATGATGCGAATCAGCGTCTAGGTATCGGTTCGTATGACTGAGACACGACTGCCGTTTGATTTTCTTTTACTTCCACGTCTAAGAATAGAAGAGGGAACGTCGGCTAAAAGGATCTACGATGCGAATGTTGATGGATGCGGAAAACGAGGAAGGCCGAGAAAGACATGGCACGATCAAGTCCATCAAATACTTGAAGATGGACTTGTCAAAAGTAGGAATAATCGGCGTGCGTGCATGAGAAGATGTAGGAATAATCGGCGTGCGTGCATGAGAAGATGTATGAATGTAGAGGAAGCGAGGTCTGTATGCCAAGATAGAGTGTTATGGCGTTTAATTCTCTCTGCCTACCCCTACGGGGAAACGGCGTGATGGTTTGTTTGTTTGTTTGTTTGTTTGTTTGTTTGTTTGTTTGTTTGTTTGTTTGTTTGTTTGTTTGTTTGTTTGTTTGTTTGTTTGTTTGTTTGTTTGTTTGTTTGTTTGTTTGTTTGTTCCTTTAACCCAAGATTTATTAAAAAAATTAAACCTAAATAATATAAAAGTTTTAGGTTTAAAAAATTAAACCTAAAACTTAAATACATTTTAAATAAAATTAACTTAAAAATTGTACAACATATTTAGTAGACAGTTTAAACAGTTCAAGAATAATTCAATATAACAAGAAAATCGTAATTACTGTTTCATACAGCTGGGCAAAGTGAATTTTAAAATGAAAGGGGTTTAAAAATTTGCCTCTTGGATTACTCGGAATGTAAAAAATTTGATGGATGCAGAAAACGAGGAAGACCGAGAAAGACATGGCACGATCGAGTCCATCAAATACTTGAAGATGGACATGTCAAAAGTAGGAATAATCGGCAGGCGTGCATGAGAAGATGTATGAATGTAGAGGAAGCGGAACAAATCCAAAACGTATCACCCAAACACGAAACATATTGATAACAGTGACCGCGAAAACCTTCGCACCTATACGTACTTCTATTCACAGACAATAAAATAAGTAAATATGGTACATTGTGTCTTTGTGTAATACATTTTCACACTAGAGTTTTTATTTGCAAAATGTTAATTGACATTTACGGGGCCCTGCGGCAAGGTTGTCTACTAAATCAAGATGAGACTTTCCGACAGCTGTCGGTCAGCCGGTCGAGACCGTTCGCACCGTGTCGCGCGGCCAAACCGCCGGACCCCCAAGCGGCCAGAAACCAGTTGACGGTTTGACAATGAACCAGAGTATTTGGAAAGTGTTTCTTGCGAAAGATACTAGGTACGCTTCCAATTATCGCGGCCTTACAGCCTATACACTTATTTACAACCGAGTATGTTACTTTTCATCATACTGCGTATGAACTATTTTTGGGCGGGTGATTTTACGGCGGATTCAATTTTTTATTTTATTTATTTATTTATATATATGTACATTACAAAATGGAATATCTTAATTCAAACATATAGAAATAATTGAAGTAATTAGGTAAAATAAGGTATATATAAAAATTTAAAAAAAACACATTAGTATACATAATATCCAAAGAATAACATGTTGAAAAAGTAAGAGAACCTTGTAACGAAAAACTTCCTCAGAGACGTGAAAAATGTCAATGTCCAAAGTGATATTGTTCAACATGGAGATAGCCCTTCCAACAGGCATAACCATTGGCAGGTTGGTCCTGTATATTGGAATGTGAAACAGTCTATGTTGACGCTGTCTAAGGTAATTATCAGGAACATAAAAGCTAATGCTCCGCATAATTTCAGGGTTGTCAATAATACCGCGCAACAATCGAAAGAAGTGCGCAGTTAAATACACATTCCTTCTAGTCTTCAAACTGCTGTAACCAAGCATACTCTGGAGGAACTCGTGGGATAAAGCCATGGATAATATCCGCACTCCCTCATGTAGAGAAACCGAAGAAATTTCTTCTGAACCCTCTCCACCATAAGAGAGTACTTCAATTCGGATGAAGAATAAGTACTCATCACCTGGGCCGCGATTACAATAGGAAGTTAAGGACGTCATACCTTCATTATGATTGTATACTTGAAGGTAAATTCTCCCGAGCGATTGCGAAGATACACGACCGACCCCCTGCCATCAAGTTTTGGTTAGGTACATCGATATAATAAGGGATGGGCACGCCACGGTACAAATCCAGTTTATTGTCTACAAGCATTTGAACAATCTCAAAATATTGTGAATTTGTAATTTTATATTTCCGCGGTCATTGTTTTAGATACTTTAACCTTAACGCTATGAAAAGTATCCTTAGTTATTGATTCTAATTTTCAATAACTTACATATAGAAAACGTTGAACATAAATTTCTACGATATATAAACTACAAATTAAACATTCCAATACAAAATGTGAATTATGACTATTTATTAACACTGCTCAACCTAACAACACTTTCTGAAAGAAGAACTATTAATGATCTCATTGTACTCTATACAATTGTAAACTCTCTTTTTGACGCACCAAAAATACTTGAATTGATTAATTTTAGAGTACCTGCTGTCAACACTAGGAGTACTTTATTGTTTCATTGCTCCAGTACTTCTTCCAACCAACAAAACAATTCATTGATACCGAGACTGCATAGGTTAGGTGACACTTATGGAACGGCTGCAGACATTTTGTCCAATTCTTTACCATCTTATAAGTCCACAATATCAAGTTTATTTGTAGCTGCTCGTCAAACTATTATTGACAATTAAATTCCATAAATTAAAAAAATACTTTTTTGTTTATTTTTATTACTTTATACTTGTTTTTTATTTTTTACTAATATATCACATTGCATTGTAGTATTGGCAAATACGCATTTCATAGATACATATTTTTATTTCTTATTTTTTCGTGATAATATATGCTTGCTTGTTTATTTATTTAACTTGAATTTGTCTTTTTTGCTTACCGTAACACTTGATTTATCATTTGCTTTACAGAATTTATTTCATAAGCTTATATCTTTGCATTTTTTGTTTATATGCTAACTGTTTTTTCTTGCATACCTTTGTTATTATTATTTTTTTTTTTACTTTGTAAAACTTTTTATTATTTTATTTTATTTTATTTTATTTGGGAAATCAACAGTTCTACATACATATTTTTAGTAAACAATCAGATATAGTGTATAAACTCAGAACTAATAACAGATTTCCACATAGTATACAAAGTTAGTAAAGAAAATACATTACATTTCAAATAAATTCATACAATTTATACATATTAAAATGTTATTTTCATGTACTCAATAATCAAAGATTTTTTAAATATTTCTTTTAAGAACATTAATTTACTGTAAATTGGGCGGGATAAGGACAAAAATGCTTAAAGAGAGGATAAGGAGGGGAGGGGAGATGTACATATTTATTATTATAATGTCTACTAAGTTACAAAATACATTTTTAGTGTAAATTTTAAATCTGACAGAGTGATGTTTGTGTAATCTTTATTTTTAAATTTTGTATTGTACATTGAAAAAGTCCTACGAAAAAAAGCATTTTTAACATACGATGTTTTACTTATTAGTACATGAAACAGGTGGTACCGTCTACAAATCCTGGCTGGCACATGTATTGTCATTATATCCTTTATAACTAATTTCACATATTTTTTTCTGTATATTCTGTGTTTATTATTTAGTATGTTAGCATATATTTCATTTTTATTTTTGTAAATGCCTTTTGGGCGTTAATGAACAAAATAAATAAATAATACTACGATATATCTAAAACTAAAGAGAACTAACCAAATTAAACGTAATAACTGAGGAATGACGCAGTTGTTAGGTGTGCGTCCGTGGGAATGTGGATTTCGAAAGACGCACGATTTTCGACAACAAATGAATACATTTTTTCTGTCATTTTTTCCGCGGATGTGTCATCAGACAAATGTCTTGATCTAGTAGAAATATTGATTTAGCAATATTTCAATGGTGACATCGGTTGGCTACAAATATAATTTTAATCGGGAAACCAATTTTAATTTACATTTTATTAATCAGAATTTACACGAAGATAATGAAATACTTATAAATACGCCAAAGGGGCATTTTTAAGGACATATTTATGCATAGAAAATTATTACAAAGGAAAGTAGAAAGACACAATGGTATATGGTAGACTTGGTGGGAGTGGAAACGGGAGAGAGGTGTTTATAATTGAATTTGATTTAGACTACTTGTTTTCAAAGAAATTAAGACTGGTATGTTTGTTGGCAGACTTAAGGAATCTGGGCATAGGGGAATGAAAACCAACGTTAGTTCTATGGTTATCGGTATGAAAGAGTAAGTTTTGTCTGAGGCTTCTAGTTGGGGTGTTTAATTTTACTAAGCTCACTAGTTCAGGCGCATCAAAGAGTGAGTTGAGAATTTTAAGTAGGACTAGAAGGCGGTGGCAAATGGTGATTTTATCAACAGGCAAGCGGTAAAAAAATATCATATATTTGTACCTACATAGGAGGTACATAATATTGTGTAGGTAATATATACTGTAAATTGATATTTTTCTGTGGTTCTGTGTGATACAACAACTCGTATCCATGAAATCAACTCAAACAATGTAACTTCGTGGTATATTATATTATATAGATATATTATCCATTACTTTAATACATAATTCATTTTAAAAAAAAAAATACCACTATGAATTCAGTCGGTATTAGGTATTCAATTGAAATGTCAACTGGTCGAATTGTTTTAGTAATTAATAGTGCTAAAAATGGCCGCGTGGAGCGCTATATATCCCGCAATATGACGCATAAAAGTAATTATGGTCTTATGTCAAAAGTACCATCTCAAAGAAAAATAGTCCTTAAGAAATAATGTTTGAAATACTGTTTTCCAAATCAAAAATCTTTAAATAATTTGTGTAATCTGCAAGTTTAATCTAGGAGAAAAAACCCGCACTGGGGTTAATACATTCAAAATATAGTATACTTATTTGCATGAAAAAATAAGCTGGAATAATTGGCTAGTTTTTTGACTTACCGCAGGCGCTGGGCGCGCTTTATTAATATTCATATTCATATTAGGATAAAAATACAAACGGTGAAAATGATTTAAAGTAAATGTTAATAATTTGTTTGTTTTTCTGTTAATAAAGTTACAATAAAACATTATTATGGTTAGTCAAATATAATGGTAAGCTGCGCATAATCGCTTCTTCGGTTCGCCCCTGCTAGAAGGTCGAATTTATTTCGACGGTCTTGAAGAGAAGATATATTTGAGCTAGTTTCTAACTCATTATACGTATATTAGTCAGTGGATACGCCCAACCTCCAGCCTATCTTTCTTAAAAATCGATGTTGAACTGATTCCATATTTTTGATGTGAACATCATAATATGGAGACTAAATAACAGAAAAATACTCTAGGTGCGGGCAAACTAGGGATCAGAAGAGATTTTTTATGGTATTAATATTTTTGAAGTCAGTTGTGCTTCTGTTAAAAAATCGGAGTATCATTTTAAGCATTAAATTTTAATCTAATCGATAGTGTGTCCATCGTCATTTTTATTTTATTTTTTTGGATGAATCCGACAGCAACATGTCGGCTGTTTCTACGACATTTTAACCTTAGACTTGATTCACACTTTTATCCACGAATTAAAGCTTACCGTACAAAGACATAACAGGTTTAAAACTACAAATTTAGTTATACACACTTGGCATTGAAATTAATTGACCTACATTACGTTACAAAAAAAGTAAGTTAATATTATTTTATTTCCTCAATCCGATATTGACATCTTTGTATTCCTGAATTATTAAAATTATAATACATGACTGTTGTAAATCTCTAATACTTATATATCGTCGGGTTATTGGTACAAGTTGAAGCTAAGAATTTTTGAAAAATGAAATGGCGTCAAATAATTTTCATTTAAACGTAGTTATGCAGAAAGCCGCCAGCTATAGAAAAGTGAAACTGATGTAATAGCGCTTTTGTGAAAAGAGTGAATAATCAAATCAACACAACAGTTGGAATGTTATTAACATTAACAAATGATAAACAATGCATACATTAGTTTTCCTATGTACATTTATTTTATTTTTATTTATTTAATAGCATAATCATACATTTTTACAATTAAAAAAAAAAAAACACTTGTTATATTTTTACTAAAACTAAAATCCCACCAAGCCACTTTTTGTAGCTTGTTGGTGAAGATTATATTTATACTGACTTAATAATATTATTTACATTTATAATAACAATGAATAACATATAAAAATTAACAGCCGAAAACCCCCCGTGCCCGGCCCATTTTTGTGAAATTTCATGGTCTGTGAAGGGTTTCTTAAAAGCGTCATAATTATGAAAATACTGCGTTAAATCAATCGACACTTCTCAGATTTATTTGAAATAATTCAATAAGTCATTTTTGTAAGATAGTTTTGCCAACATTGGCCTTTATGGAGAGCCACATTGAAATGTTCGCACATATACAGGGCCTCACTCCTTTTTTTGTGCTTTGTATCCCGGATCCGTGTAAACATGTGATTATAATGCAACCGTGCGTTGTGTCCCGGTCCCGTGTTTTCACGTGGTTTACCAGCAGCAAAAAAGTACAAATAAAAGTCACTAGACGTCAGTAAAATGCGCTTTTTTAGACAGCTGGTAAATCACGTGAAAACACGGGACCGGAACACAACGCATGGTTATATAATCACGTGTTTACACGGCTCCGGGATGCAAAGTGTTTATAGGGTTTGAATATTACAATAAAAGAATAGTTTAAAACATAAAATAAAAGAAAGTCCAGACAAGATCTGGAATATTTATTTAGTGCTCGTTGAAATCGCTGTAAACTTAAACCAAAAAGTCCAGATCTTGTCTTGAGTTAACAATACGACAAAGACGGGTCATTAGAGAATTAAGGCCATAGTTTGTTCTATGCTGATCGATGAACAGTACTTCATTGTTTCTCAATCTACGAGTCGGAATATTGAACTTTACTTGTTACAGTGATGATGGAACATCGATTATACCATTTAGTATTCGATTGAGACATTCCTACAGTTGGGAGTAGACGGACGCCAGCGATGATAGAGGAACGCTTTTTTTTTAAGTGGAAATTTGGGGATCGTCGCTGGACCTCCAGATCCATATACTTAAAGCGTCTAGATTACTGTAATGGAATATACACAAATCTCCCAAAATATCAAACTAATAAACTTCAATCTGTTTTCAATGCAGCAGCAAGGCTTATTACGGGAGTAAAAAAATATTCTCACATCTCACAACATCTTCGAGATTTGCACTGGTTAAAAAGACCAGATAGAATAAAATACAAGCTGTGCTGGACAGTATTCAAATCCCTTCATGAAATGGCTCCAAAATACCTATCGGACCTTTGTATTAGGGAAAATACATGTCAAAGAAAATCTACTCTTAGGTCAGCATTTGATTCAGGAAGAGGAAAACTTGTCGAAATCCGGCGCTCCCCAAACACTAGATTTGGAGATCGTGCTTTTGCCGCCGCCGGCCCCTCTGCCTGGAACCAATTGCCTTCAAACTTACGAATCATCGAAAGTCCCAGTCAGTTCAGATCCCTACTAAAATCCCACTTTTTTAAACTATCGTACCCTTAATTTTAAATCTGGAAATATAATGTATCACTTAAGTTTAGTTAGAATGTAAGTTTAGATATACAATTGTAAAGCGCCCTTGAGGTGACTTTTTACAAAAATGGCGCTATTTAAATCAGCCAAATATTATTATTATTATTATCAGCAGTAAAAAAAACACGTTTATTTGTTTTCAGAATTTTCTCTCCGCCTCTACTGCTTCTCAAGTTCCCTACGCACCAACGAGCCGCAATTTGGTTCGTGTTGTACGTATCAAGAATCAAGGTAGTGTTATGTAGCGTGACTGTACATAACATCTCGATTATAACGAATGGGACAGGAAGGATTGTGTTTGATGGAACCTTGACACAGATAAAGCAGGTTTGTACTGATAATATTTGCACACTAAAATAGCTACAGCCGGCTTGACGGTAAAGAAGTTGGGAAATTATCAAGTATTTTTGTTTATTTTTTTATATAATATTTTGAGTTCGTCCGAATTCTTGTAGACACGCACTGGATTCAACCTCCCAGAGAGCCGTCAACACTTACTCATCATCTTAACAAACATCAAAAGATGGAAGAATCGAACAAATACATCGTGGTTATACAAGTAAAAGTAACCATTTGCAAAAATGACGAAATTGAGATTATTGACTTTTTGACATCACATTATTTACTTATTTATTTTTATTTATTTAACTTTTTGTACATAATGTTATTTGACCATTGGCGGGCTTATTGCTAAATGGTAATTTCTTCCAACCAACCAATAAAATAAAAGTTTTATTTTTATAATTCAAGTTACAAAACATATTCAATAGAAAAAAAAAGATTATAAAGCTAAAGATATATAAAAATAGAAATAAAAGTAATAAATTACCTTAAATCAAAACTTTTACTTAATTGGAAAAAGGAAAAAAAGAGGAAAGGAGGAGAGATTAAGGAAGAGAAATAAGATGTTTCTTCAGACGTGATTTAAACAGAGATAATGTAGTAACATATTTGATGGTGGATGGGAGATCATTCCACAGTCGAGCCGCATGGATACTATATGAGTTAGAGAAGAAAGAGGAATTGTGGATGGGTATTAAGAGAGTGCCTTGAGAATTAGAACGAAGAGGTAAACCATGAACTGATAAGCGTTGAAGTTTTTCACGCAGGTACATAGGAGCGTTAGGACTATGAAGTACATTGAACAGAAGTGAGAGTTAGTGATAGTCTCTCCGCTGTCTAATTTTGAGCCATTTCAGTTGCCTACGATAATCAGAAATGTGGTCATATTTCCTAAGACCAAAAATGTACCTTATGCATGTATTCTGAAGTCGTTCAAGTTTATCGAGTTGCTCACAGCTTAAATCAGTCATGGAAACATCAGCGTAATCTAGAATGGGTAGCATATTAGCATAATGCTTGACTGGTGAAAATGCCAAGTCGATCAGACACTCCAAAAAAAAATTTAATTTGTAAAATATGTGACTATTTCACACCATCTCACAGATTTTTGACAAGGAAAACTGACCAACACACAATGTCACTTTTATTAGTAAATTTAAGATCTAAAGAATTGACCAAGTAACAGTTAGTCAATTTGACTTGTAGGTGATGTCACCAGTAAACAGTTAGTTGGAGTTAGTAGTTAGTAGTTAGTAAGTTAGTATACGTTTTGTATTTGAAAGATACGGTTTTTTAATAAAAAGTTTATTTATAAAATTTATTCTTTAGATTATTACGTAAGACTTCTCAATTATTGGTTTTTTTTCGTTTATTTTGTACTTCTGTGTTTATTTAACGTTCATAAATTTAAAAAATGGATTATTGAAATAAAAAATTCCAGTAACATAATTTTTAGTTATAAAATAAAATACTACCTCCCTCAATGAACGAAACTAAAATGATTATCCGCAAAATTTCGTGTCAAATTTTACAGGTAAAATTGACTGAGTTTTTCAACTTTTTTTGGTATAAAGTAAGAATGTTTTTAAATACGTTTAAACTTTACATTAAAGTTAAACGTACCGTACATATAATGTAAAATTACCAACCACCTACTTGAAAAATCTGATCTTTGAGACGCAATTGAATTCTAGGAAAACACTAAAATGCCTCCCCTGAACATGATTGATTTTGTCACTTGGTCAATTTCTCTTGTATGCCCACGATATACATATGTATTATTTAGATTTAAAGCATTAACTTTGACGTCAAACATTCTATTAAATGTCATGAAATATTTGCATGTAACCACTTGCCAACTTCCCTACGTCTACCGGTTTCAACACATATCCGTCTCTTTGTCAGGATACCCAGGTTGAATATAAATATTTTATCTTTAAATTTGTTGCAACAGAGAGGGAAAACACCCTTGAAGAGGAATATGGAAGTAAAAATAGCTGGTTTAAGTGGCCACCATCCAGCCAGTCTGCAACCATTTGAACATACTCAAAACATTGTAGAAATATGTCACATTGGGAAAGCTTTTAAAAATAATGTTTCTTTGATCAATTATCAAACAACCTTTCAATATAGCCCATTAAACGATGTTCCATTATAGTGGTCACCTTGGGTATACCTATTAAACTCACGCCCCTCCCTTCATGTTCCTTCCCTTTTTTTACAACTATTTCTCCCGCAATATAAAATATTTTCATAACCTAATAAGTGCATGTTTGTGCTAATCAGTGCATGTGCTTATTAAAATGCATGTCGTGTTTGTTTTATATTTTTGTGCAACAACTATGGTGAAGTTGTATAGTGGGTTTTACATGTTGGTTAAATTGGTGTCCTGACGAAGAAACAGGTACGTCTCGAAACCGGTAAACATAGAAAAGTCGGCAAGTGGTTATATCCAAATATTTTATGACATTTAGTAATATGTTCAATTACAGGCAGAATAGTGAATTTTACACAGTGTTGTAGCCACTTAAACCAGCCAACGACGGGTCATAAGCCCTTTAGATGCCTAGACTTCTATATTCCCTTCTCTGACATGTTCTTCATCTCTGTTTTAATGAGTTATTTTTTATTCTACTATTACAATAACGCCGTATTCCTGTAGAGGTAGGCAGGAAGATGGACAGCTACACACGTTTATCCTGACAAACATTCCTAGCTTTTTCTACATACTTACATCTTGTCAGAAATGAGATCTTTTAGTCGAATGTGTGGAAAAACTATTCACGATTGGTGGATAAATGTCGAAATCTTACTTTTTAAAACAAAAGTTTTTTTTATTATTTCTGATCGTAACTGAATGAATGAATCAGGTTGTGGTCCCGTGGGTAGTGTTGCAGACTCACGGATCGAAGGTCCTAGGTTCGAACCCCACTCTACTCCAGCTTGATTTGCATTTTCTAATGGTGAGTTATTTACGACTCGTTGGAAATGGCCACCAAAATGGGAATATTTCGGTAAAATGTAAGAACGCTAATACTTATTTTTTATTATAAAAAAACCTATTTACCTAGTGAAAACCAAATGACGCCTATATAACGCCTGTATAACACCTACTCTCTTCTACGAATGCGAATCGTCACACCTCACTAGGACCCAAAATAGCAAAATATTGAGTTTTGAAAATCGGTGTCTCAGAAGAATATTAAGTGTGCGGTGGTTTGACTTTGTAAGAGTAATAAGAGAACGGACGCAGCAAACTCTTGTGACAACTGTCATAAAGCGGAGGCGGTACGGTTGGCTGGGCCATATACTGCGTATGCTTCCTGAGAGCCTTAACCACGCTTGCCTACTTTACTAGGCATCAGGTTCTCGACGTCCTGGACGTCCACTGCTGATTGTCCGTCGGCAGTTTGTGTCAAAAATACGGGACGCAAACCTGACTTGGGGAGACGCACAGGAGCTCTTTGCGGACACCATATTCTCCAACTATGGAGCCGACGTGGAATGATGATGATAATCGTACCCATACTGACCGTGCTTGCCCAATCATTAAAATAATTATACCCATACTTAACTTGGTACTGGCAAAAACATGTTACAACAATTATGTGAAGGATTGCCATGTTTTGTTTTTTAAAGGGAAACAATATGGTAATAGTATATAGGGTAGACCGGGGCGTGTTGAACCACTATTAATTAGGGTGGGTCGATATTTCTTTTTCTGGATTTTGAAATGAAAGGGGTCTAAAAAGTTACCTTTTGGATTACTCGGAATGCGGAAAATATTAAAAAAAATACTTGATACGACTTTTGGCCCTCAAACAGAGCTTGACGTTTTCGAAAAAGTCGATTTTTTGCACTAGTCATTTTGTATTTAAGTAGGAAAATCAGTAATATTTTGAGTTTGTCCAAATTTTTGTAGACAAGGACTGGATTCAACTCCCTGGGGAGCTGTTTATATTAACATTTTACAACAGAGATGAAGAACATTTAAGAGAAGGTTATATAGAAGTCTAGTCATCTACAGGGCTTATGACCTCTCAATGGCTGGTTTAAGTGGCCACTTTACACACTGTGTAACATTCACCATTCTGCCTATATTTGATCATCTATATTCTTTCAATTCTTTCATCTGTTGATGTTTGTGAAGTTAAAGAGCTGAAACCTTTATTTATGCGGGTGAGATTCATCTAATTGAATTATTTCACCTACATACTAGGCAACGCCTGAAAATATTATTTTTTCAATTTCTATACTTTTTCATGGACCAGGTAATTTATCAACAATATTTTGAGTTTGTCCAAATTTTTGTAGACAGGGACTGGATTCAACTCCCTGGGGAGCTGTTTATATTAACATTTTACAACAGAGATGAAGAACATTTAAGAGAAGGTAATATAGAAGTCTAGGCATCTACAGGGCTTATGACCTGTCAATGGCTGGTTTAACTTCACAAACATCAACAGATGAAAGAATTGAAGGAATATAGATGTTCAAATATAGGCAGAATAGTGAATGTTACACTGTGTGTAAAGTGGCCACTTAAATCAGCCATTGACAGGTCATAAGCCCTGTAGATGCCTAGACTTCTTTAGTACCTTCTCTTGAATGTTCTTCATCTCTGTTGTAAAATGTTAAGGAAAATCAGTCTAATTATAATTTTATAATGTGCATTAAAGCATATTAAATAAGCATATAAGGGCGAGAGTTGCACTTTGTTAAGAAATAATGGCAAGGAGTGAAGAGCCATATTGGAGTGGCAGGATATAATCCAACCTGACACGCCAAGTAAAGCCAGGGTTTCCTAGGACAGCGGTGCCCGTATCTTAACGGCCGTAGTGAACGGTGATGCGGTGGGAAGCCGTCGTAACGTCGTCTAGAGAGTGGTTTCCTAGGGAAACGGTGTTAAATGGTGTTGATAACACCGTTTTACTGGAAAACCACACTCTAGTCATCGTTACGACGGCTGTCCACCGCATCACCGTTCACTACGGCCGTTAAAATACGGGCACCGCTGTCCTAGGAAACCCTAGCTTTAGTAAGTTTCAAACTTCAAACCTCGGTTGAAGGCCCAAAAGTAGTATGGAATATTTTTAAAATAAAGTTTACATTTAATGTGATCCAAAATGCAATTTTTTAAACTAGTTTCACTTTGATGTCAAAAAAAAAAAACATCACACATTATCTGCTTACTCTAACGCCCCTATGTTCAACACATCCCGGTCTACCCTACTTGAAAAAAACATGTTTTGATAAGTTTTTGTTACTTATAAATTTGGTAATATAAAAAACTCAATAACCTCTTCTAATAGTCGCATCATCGATAGATTTACTTGACTGTTTGACCTTGCATTTTGTTACGTTATCTGAACCTCGATTGAAATGGGAAGCTAAGAGGATCCGTGGTGTCAGAGCAATTTGATGGAGAGGTATTTGAAGTTTTTCCGTCGCTCTCTCGCAGACGAGTCCTCTCGCATGGTAGGACACCGCGCTGACCATTACACCACGAGCCCCACTAAAGTACTACGTGAACAAACGATACAAAAATGAGTATCGTTTAGTAGCTTTTAAGCGAGTCTGTAAGCATTGATGCATAATGCAGAAAGGTTGATGCATGCCGCGGATTGAAGTTGCTTAATGGATGGTAAAAATAAAATATGAAAATAAATAAAATAATAATTTAAAAATGGCAATCTTGAAGTTTCGCATTATGTTAATTAACTTTATTTATTTTTGTTTATTTATTCTTTTACATTGTTTGTATCATATTTTTTGTACAGAATAATGTTCCCTCACTGGGGTGCCCCGTGCCGAGGCAAATATTTTACAAAATGTGAAACATGCCTTAAATGAGTTATTTAACCAAGTTAACATAATAATAATAATGAAAATACGCAATAAATCAAATATCGTGTTTTTAATATCGCGTTTTTGGTCCGATATTCCGGTCTATCGGTTTTGGTCCGATATTACGGATATTATCAAAAACCGGTATCTATTGTTTTGTTTTGTTTATTAAGAAAGACAACAGCAATACAAAAAAAATATTACGTATACAACACTATAAAAAAAAACATAAGGTAAAGCCAAACACGTTTTCCACATAAATACAATTATAAAAATCCACTTCAGTTAGATATTAATAAAGATGTGCATGTGTGCGGGTTTTAGTGTGTGAGGATGCGGGGGCAAAGGACCGGAGTATGGTTTTGGTAGGTATGTGAAAATGGGTGTGAGTGTATATGTGTGTGGGGTGGGTTTATGGAAAGGGTGAGTGTGTGTTTGATCCAAGCGAATAGAAACATCTTAAATTTAAAATGTAAAAACAAATTTGTATAAAGAAATAGTTTTTTCAAAAATAATTGTTTTAATTTTTTATTTTACATTTGTTCTCTAGTATGAATGTAGAAGCGAGATCTGTATAAAAATACATTAATATGGCGTTAAATTATTTCTAAACGAGGAAATGACGTGACAGTTTGTATGTTTGATTTAGGTGTGTTTGAAAATAACATTTTTTAACGATGATCAGCATCGACAAGAAAACATTTTAGCATATTTAAAAAAAATATTTGGAACAAATAAAATTTAAAAAAAAAAACCAAATGGTTGCTTACTTTTGCAGGGGAGAAGCGAGGGGGGCGCGGCCGCGCTTTGGCGGTGAATCAGACTCCCCCCATCCCCCTCGTTGCTTCCTTGCAGAAGTAAGCAACCATTCGTTTTCTTTTAAATTTATCTCCTGCTTGACTTTTAACTTCTAATTTGATTCTTAATTTTGTCTTTCAATTTTAACTTTTTAATTTTAATTCTTAATTTTAACTTTTAATTTAAACTTTTAACTTAATTTTAATTTAAACTTTTCATTTTAATTTTAACTTTTACTTTTAATTTTAATCATTTAATTTCAACTCTTAATTTATACTTACCTACATCTACTACCTGCATCAAATAATTTATTGTTGGTTGTGATTTTTTTTACAATTAAATTGAAATGTTCATGGAAGCAGAGAGAGAGGGAGGAAAGTAGAGTAGCCTTACAATGTCTTCTCCTTTTTATGAACTTTTTTTGTAATATTTTTATTTTTACTTTTTTAGAATTAAATTACTTTTCCCCTCTCCTCCTGCATTCAATAGTGTGAAATCTGTAATTGGTCTTACTTTGTAAAATTGTTCTTTTGTACCTTGTTTTATATAAAGACTGTATGATTTCATTAATAAATAAATAAATGCATATATTTTTTTTTCCAAATATTTGTTCTAAAAATTTATTTTTATGCGCCAATCTGATTACCGAAGATTTTTATATCTACGTGCACGCACAGTGCAAAGATCTATATTTCTCTGAAAACCGCACGTAAATCGGTTAAGCCGTTTAGGAGGAGTACGGTGACATCACACGTACAGATAAATATATATATATATATATATTTATATATTTATATATATATATATATAAATATAGAAATTTCGCAGTAGTAAGTAAGAATGTTGTTCGTGTTTCTAACTAGGTCGGACACATAGTAAGTTGGACATAAGGTACAAACGTGGGTAGGTACTTGAGCAATGCACAACGGGCTCGTAGTAAGCATTGCATCATGCGCTAAGTTCACTTTCCTTCGAGCAATGCAACTCTTCGTACTGCAACCTGTTGCTTATTGGTGCAAGACACTTACTAGGAACTAGTTCTCCAGCCTCGTTTGTCAATGCGAGTCAAAGGAAAACCCCCTAGTCAGCAAAATATTATTCTATTCTGAATCGACTACATGTACTCATACTGGTGAATTTTAGGAGCTGGCGCGTGCGCTATACTTACACCGATGCGTCTTGAAGCTGCAAGACTTTTTACATTTACATTTTACTTTTTTTTTTTTACATTTTTTTGCACCACAACAGGCCAGGAGGCCTAATTATAGTGGTGAATTACATCACAGAGCACCCAGGCTTGAGAAAAATCACATTTTAAATTTTTGTGTTCTCACCGGGAATCGAACCCGGAACCTTCCGTGCGTGAGTCAAGCGTCTTGACCACTACACCACGGGGCCGCCTGTTTGTGATGTTATCTATCATATTATGTAAATGTTATCAACTATCAAATATTTAAATTTAGTAAATGGGGTCTAGAATTTCAACCGTCCATGCGCTCAGTAGCTGCGAGACTTGTTGTTATCTAACTTCTAATTTTATAAATTTGCTTTTTATTTCGTTTTTAAAATATCACTCAAACTCTAAACTTCATTGTCAAATAAAAATGTAAATAGGGGCTAGATTTCTTACTGTCCATGCGCTCTGTAGCTGCAAGACGTGCTGTTATCTAGCTCATATATATCATAATTGTAATATATTATAATCGGAGACAAGGAACTAGAATCCCAACCGTCCATGCGCTCTGTAGCTGCAAGACGTGTTGGGATATTTATTTTACAGCGCCCTTGAGGTGATAAATACATTTTTTTAAACTTAAATTGCCCCTTGTTCTTGGAAGGCCTATAATTAATAAAATGCAACATTTTGAAAAATGATGATGAAATAAAGTATTTTAGTAAATTAATATTACATTTTCTTAACCCATTGTATTTTTATTTCATATACACAACCCTCTAATCCAACAGCGAATTAAAAAAAAGAAAGCTCATTTTGTTAAAATTTAAAACAACATTATTTAAAATCAACATCTCGTAGATTTTAAATGCGTTAGTGTGAGTTTTCTGAACGTGCTATCTTAAATTAAACCACCAGTACTCGGCAACAACTATTCTGACGTTGCTGATATTTTTAACATTAAGTATGGTTTATTTTAATAATTTATTTTTAATTATTTAAAAAATGGGGAACGGTAACTTACATTATTTGTGAAGCTTAAATTATGTACCTATAAAATATACATTTTTTAATATTTGCTTTCTATTGACTTTTTTTCTAGTTGTTGTGAACTTTAAAAAAAAATCTCTTTAACTTAGTATAATTACATTTTGTAATTTAATTTTGTTTGTTCCATCTCCTGTAAAAGTAAAAAAATCTTTTTTTAACTTTTTTATTTTTATATTCCTTTTAATGATTTATTTTTTACACAATATGTAGCGTGTTCATTGAATGAAACCATTGTTTTATAACATGTACATATAAACTTTATGCTTTTTATTTCTCGTTTATTTAGTGTATATTAATTAAAGTGTTTATTTCTACGCACTATGTATTTTTCTTAAAGTAAAAGGCACTACGTGCTGTGTATATTGGTAAATATAAAAAAAGTATTAGTATTACTATGGATGTTGTACTGAAGAATGAAGAACTTTGGCCCTACGGGAAATTGGAGACAATAAACTGTCCGGCAAATTTTCCTGAAAATTAATGAAAAAAAATATTTAAAAACGTTTTAGTAAAAACGGACTACTTTGAACGACGTCACTAGCTCATATGAATCAACCGATGGTAATAAAGTTATAGAAGACTTCCAGTTTGCTTGCCGTGAATGGACCAATTGGCAGATCTGATCGAGAATAAGCGATTTAAACCTCTGACGTCACACGCGAAGTTATTTCAGAAATACGAAACTTTAAAAAATCAAAGCGCTGATAATACGATACATAAAAATTTTAACTTTTTTTTTTGGCTTAGTTTAGAATAGTCTGAAAGAATATTACAAATGTAATTAGTACATAAACATAAAAATTTAAGGAACATCTGGACAACACGCTTAATAGAACTATATCTAATGGCCAAGTTCTTTCGATTGTCACCTCTATAAGAGATCTTGGAGTGATCCTAGATAATAAACTAACTTTTCTGGAACACTTTGATAATATAGTAAACAGATCCTTAAAAATTTTAGGCTTTATTAATAGAACTACGTCTGATTTCCAAAGTATGCTTACACTTAAAACACTTTATTGCTCTTTAGTTCGCCCTATTCTTGAATATGCATCTGTAATCTGGTCCCCTCATTATGCTGTTCATATCAAGCGCCTTGAATCAGTTCAACATCGTTTTATAAGAAAAATTGCATGGAAGATGGGATTGGAAAGAGGAGACTATTCATATTCTGATATGGAGAGGTTTTTAAGCATATCAAGTCTTGAAAAACGCAGATGCATTGCAGATATAATCTGCATGTATAAAATTATGAACTGTCTCATTGATGCCCCTGAAATTTTGCAAAAGATTCTTTTTAACGTTCCCACCCGTAGACTAAGAAATAATGAAATGCTTTTCCTCGGTCACTACAGGACCAATTATGGTGCACAGTCGCCTTTGCCCAGAATGATCAGGCGGGTGAACGATCATCAAGATCTTGATTATTATGGTGTAAGGATGTCTTTCTTTACAAATCAGCTAAAGAATCTGTATAGTTAGCCTATGCTTTTTACTTAATCTAAAAAATCTATCATCTGTCTTTGCTGCTTATTTCTGTTCCTTATATTTTTTTATTCCTTTGTAAAAATTTCTTTTAATTGTAATGTTTATAATGGACTTTGTCCGTAAATAAATAAATAAATAAATAAATAAATCTATAAACAAATCGATGCAATGTCTTGCAACAGTCTCTTGTAATGGTAGAATTAGCTTAGACAGGTAGGCAGCTTAGATAACATCCAAACCACTGCCTAGAGAGTGAAGTCTATTGATTAAGATAAAAAAATACCACTTACCGATGAAAGGTAATACCATTTTTTCCAGATCAATTTGTGCAGTATCTTAGCGAACATATGGGCATTTCAGTAATTGCGAGGAGACAAAAGTTCAAAAGTAGCTGAGGACTGCTCGCAACAGACTGAAGTCTGTTCTATCAAACATATGCCGTTTGGCCGCAGGTTGAGGGACCATATTTCGAACGATGCTGACTCTAGTTGCATTAGCAATAATTTAATAATGATTTTTTTTTTTTTTTTCAATTTATTTTTCAAAAATATTTACAAAATATTCTTAAATTAAAGTCCTGCTGAGTTGCATACATACAACTTGTCAGCAAGTTCTTATAAATTACATTAATTATTTACACTTAGCCTACATAAACAATAATTTTACTTGAAAAACAATTACAGATTACATTCTGAAAAATTAAAAACTATCACTAATACAAAAAACTTTTTTCTAATAACCATAATTTGAGCAAACGTCGAACTCGTATTTTTAATATTGTTTGGTAACATAATAAATATTTTAGGTATACTGTATTGCAGTGTCCTTTTGCCATATTTATTGCAGTATCTAGGAACAGCTAGCCCTTCCATACTAGTAAACCTGGTGTTGTAATCATGTACCAACTTGAGTTTATACTCGGAGTGCGACGCATGCTGACAAATTAATTTGTACCAAAGTAGAGCCCTAACAGATAATTTATTTACAGATTTATACATCAATGATATTGAAATATTGTGTCTCTGGCGGTATACATCTTTATGTAGTAGCAATTTGATCATAGAATTTTGCAAGGTTTGAATAAAATTAATATTAGTTTCACTTGATAACCCCCAGGAAATTATGGCGTATCGTATAATTGATTCAGAGAGAGATAAATAAATAATTATGTATGAGAGTTGTTAAATTTATAAATAACGCCGCAAAAGTGTAAGATGAAATCTTTCATTCCATATCAAAATCCAAGATTATTATTCAGTCACACGAAAAGATTCCACTACAAAGGCATTAAAATTATGAATACATAAATTGGGTTTGTAAATTATATAAATAGCAAAAAAAGCTTGACAAAAGACCTTGGGACTATTGAAAAATGACAATATTTTGTATTTTCTTAAATGTTGATTCTAATGATACTTGTATTTCTTTCATGTATAAGAGCTCGTCTCTTTTTTTAAGAGGAACGGCAATGAAAACAAAAAAAAAACATTATACCATACTTATGTATTGAGTGTTAACATAAGATGTGTCTATTTTTTTGTGAATGAAGTGAACAAGACAAAACAACAACAAAAAAATACTAATTAGTCAATAATGCTATTCTCCTTCATTATTCTACAACGAATTAGCGAATAATTCATAGCATCTTCACTGTACACTGCGCAAATATCGCAAACAGTTTTGACAGCTTTATTCCCTCAATTGAACGCGAACAAAAACTTTCGCTCACTTTCGTCTACTTGACATTTCATTTTGAAGGCTCGTAATAAAATACAATAATATATACAGGGTGTTCATTAAACCCTGTCACATCCGTAACCACGATGATCAGTATGAGCAAGAAGACATATTGGCACATTAAAATAATTAAAAAAAAAAAAAAAAAAGGAAATGGTTGCTTACTTCTGCAGGGGAGAAACGAGGAGTGGGAAGAAGGGAGGCTGATACTCACTTCTTCCCTGCAGAAATAAGCAGCCATTTGTTTTTTTAATATTTTATTTTTTAAAATCTGTTTTAAATATATTTTTAAATATGCTTATATGTCTTCTTGCCCATACTGATCATAGTGGTTTCGGATGTGACAGGGTTTAAAGAACACCCTGTATAACGCTAAAGCACGCACTAGGTCTTGTAGAGCAGAAATTTTTCTTTCAAATGACGTATTATAACCTTTACGATTTCGATTTACTTTTGATGCTCAGGATCAGGTTTGATCAAAGATTTGTACAGTATTTTTTCGAATTAGTTTGGACAGTAATAGTTTCTAAAGTGCGTAGTAGCAACGGTTGAAACGGTGTATAAAGTCCTAAGTAAGAAAACAGTCAAACGTAGGCGTAGGAAGCATTATTTTTACTTAAGCATTTTAATTTTAATTACTTTTTATTTATTTAACTTTTTGTACATTAAGTTATTTGTACATTGGCGGGCTTATTGCCAAATGGCAATTTCTTCCAACCAACCAATAAAATAAAAGTTTTATTTTTATAATTCAAGTTACAGAACACATTCAATAGAAAAAAAAGATTGAAAAATCAAAAATATATAAAAATAGAAATAAACGTATTTTTTATAAATTACCTTAAATCAAAACTATTACTCAATGGTAAAAAGGAAAAAAGAGGAAAGAGGAAAAAGGAAAGGAGGAGAGATTAAGGAAGACAAAGGAGATGTTTCTTCAGACGTGATTTAAACAGAGATAATGTAGTAACATCTTTGATGGTGGATGGGAGATGATTCCACAGTCGAGCCGCATGGACACTATATGAGTTAGAGAAGAAAGAGGAATTGTGTATGGGTATTAAGAGAGTGCCTTGAGAATGAGAACGAAGAGGTAAACCATGAACTGATAAGCGTTGAAATTTTTCACGCAGGTATATAGGAGCATTAGGACTATGAAGTACATTGAACAGAAGTGAGAGGGAGTGATAGTCTCTCTGCTGTCTAATTTTGAGCCATTTCAGTTGCCTACGATAATCAGAAATGTTGTCATATTTCCTAAGACCAAAAATGTACCTTATGCATGTATTCTGAAGTCGTTCAAGTTTATCGAGTTGCTCACAGCTTAAATCAGTCATGGAAACATCAGCGTAATCTAGAATGGGTAGTAGTAATGCTTGTACAAGAGTGCATTTAGTACTAATTTAGGTTAGAAGGTAATTAGTATTTATGTACAGGTAAACGTCGTTTTACGCTGGGGTTTCGTTCCGAGAGACACCGGCGTAAAAAAAATCGGCGTAAAATGAGCTCAAATATAATGGAAAATAAATATAAGTTCCGTGTCGAAATTCTAAGAACAATCTAACACGTTTATTCAATATATATCCTGTATATATTCGAAATAAATTATAAACGTAAATAATAAATACAGTTTAAATTCGTTTATAAAATAAATAATAATCTCTTCATATGAATGATTATTTTTTTTTATAATTAATACTAACTCGCCAGTTCGTCGATACAAAATTAAACTCTCACACTTTTTTGAAAAAACATTTAATTTCATTTGCTTTGATTGTTGTTTCCTTTATTGCAGAATTATGGCATAAACTACAAATATTTTAATATTGTTTTAATTTTAATAATAATAAAATAAAAAATATAATCATACCTTTTTATTTCATTAAACACAAAACGAAAACTAACTCCGAAACAATTTCACACACACAATCAGTTGATCGTGTACACGGTAATAGAATAAAACAAAGCGTAAAAGTGTGCCTGCTATTAGAATCGCGGCCCCTACTGTCGTCTGGTGTCGGCCGAACCGTTGACCGAAATTTTGAATTGGCGTAAATCGAACCAGCGCAAAACGACGTTTACCTGTATAGTTTATTTTAGCATCAATAACTCATTTTCCGTTTTTAGTGGGATTTCTAAGTTTGCTTTTAATAAAGTTCGCCTCATATATTTTATGTTTAAAAACATTAAACCAATTAGTTTTTTAAAGCTGCGTGGTAAAATCGCGCGCGGACACCTTGCCCGCGCCACGTACTGCGCTTGCAAACGCAACACTCTGCACTATCGCCACATCAAATAATATAAACTCTATTAAAACGTTTATATTTGAAGCACTAACTTTGTGGTTATTCATTATATTAAAATAAATAAAACAATTTTGTTTTTAAGCACTAATTTTTATTTTTCATCGACCGGTTTCAAAGCAAACAAGCCTCTTCGTCAAAGTTTACGTAACTAATGAATCGATTCCTTTTTTTTATCATGTTCACTAAATACTACACGTGGACCCAATGAATCAAGTCAATTGTCCCTTACACGGGTGGTAATTTGATATCATTATTTTCGAAGTAAGACAGGAGAGGACTAAAAGAAATATTGTTTATTTGGTTATTATTTAATGTTTTATTATTATGAATCGCTTTTTTAATTTCTAAGATTTCTAAGTTGTCTTATTTGAATATTTTATTTTCAACATGAAGTACTTTTAATCCAGTGTCTTTATTAAAGTTATGATTATTTTCTATCAGATGATTTGCGAATTTAGAAAAATTATTATTATTTAAGCATCTCAAGTGTTCTTTTACTCTAATATTAAAGTTTCTTTTAGTTTTTCCAATGTATATTGAATCGCAATCATTACAATTTAATTGGTATATTCCAGATTTATTATATTTATGGACTTTGTCTTTGTGATTTTTGACGAAGAAGCTTGTTTGCTTTGAAACCGGTCGATGAAAAAACAAAGTTGTTTTATTTATTTTATTTTATATAAACTCTGTTTTGAAAACTGGGCTTCGTTCTCAAATTCGCCATACTTCATTGTCCGTTGTTGGAATTTTGTCAATAGTCAGATTATTGAGTAAGAAGCTTGATCAAAGGTTGAAAAAAGTCAAAATAATGTTGATTTGGCGAATAATAGAGTCAGCGATTGTTATTTCATGTTTCAATCACGAATAAGGAATTAACCTATTTTATTCCGTACAAAAAGACGAGCCGTGTAAACAGATAAATAATAACAAAGTTGGTTTCATTCGCCATGAGTTTGAGAAGTTTTAATTCAATTTATCGAGATCTTTTGATGATCTGGCCTGTTTTGAGTGAATGAGTTTTTTGTGGGATTTTCTACTGATAAACTAAATGAGGAAGTATTTAATAATATTCTATCAAACTATGCAAGTATCGTATTATTAAGGCTCTAAAGTTTTATAATTTTGAAATTCCTTCGCGTGTGTCGTTCTCTGTTGTCCATCTGTTGATTAAGGGTTAAAGAAATGTGGATGTTCAAACATGGGCAGAATGGTGAATGTTACACAGTGTGTAAAGTGGCCACTTAAACCAGCCAATGACAGGTCATAAGCCCTGTAAATGCCTAGACTTCCTTATTCCCGTCTCAAAAACGTTTTCCCTCTCCGTTGAAATACATTTAAATATATTTTGTCTTTATATTTTTTTTATTTTATTTTTTTATTTATTTATTTTATTTATTTTATTTTATTTTATTTTATTTTATTTTATTTTATTTTATTTTATTTTATTTTATTTTATTTTATTTTATTTTATTTTATTTTATTTTATTTTATTTTATTTTATTTTATTTTATTTTATTTTATTTTATTTTATTTTATTTTATTTTATTTTATTTTATTTTATTTTATTTTATTTTATTTTATTTTATTTTATTTTATTTTATTTTATTTTATTTTATTCGGGAAATCAACAGTTCTACATACATATTTTTAGTAAACAAACAGATATAGTGTATAAACTCAGAACTAATAACAGATTTCCACATAGTATACAAAGTTGGTAAAGAAAATATATTACATATCAAATAAATACATACAATTTATACATATAAAAATGTTATTTTCATGTACTCAATAATCAAATTTTTAAATATTTATTTTAAGAACATTAAGTTACTGTAAATTAGGCGGGATAAGGACAAAAATGCTTGAAGAGAGGATAAGGAGGGGAGGGGAGATGTACATATTTATTATTATAATGTCTACTAAGTTACATCATACATTTTTAGTGTAAATTTTAAATGTGACAGAGTGATGTTTGTGTAATCTATATTTTTAAATTTTGTATTGTACGTTGAAAAAGTCCTACGAAAAAAAGCATTTTTAACATATATTTATACACAACTTAAATTCTCTGAAATCAACAATGATCAAGATCCGCTACGATTGATGAACCAATGAAGTGACCTTTGCACCATTAGGTGCGGAATGAAAATGATGATGATTTGTGTCATTATTTAATGTCTGTACTGACATAATATTGTGCGTTTTTTAATTTTGAAAAATCAATCAAATCAATGTATCACTTTCAGTTGCCGATGCTTGCAAAATATACATTTAATTAGAATGATTAGTAGAAATTAGTGTTACGATTATTCGACCAATAATTTATAAGAAACAATTGCATAATTTTTTAAAATTTGTGAGCTATTAAGTAAAAATCAATTTCATTGCAGTTTTTTTATGAAACTGTATTTGCGGTAATAAGATTGATGCTTGTTCGGGCGAAAAATATAATCAGAAACCCAAGTTTTTATCTCGATGAGTGGTCACTGCGATAAACATTAATCCGAGACCCAAAATATGTTGATTACTGCAAAAAAATCGATCTGAATAACTCCCTAGGGAGGAAATCCAGCCTGTCTGCAAACATTTGGACATACTCAAAACATTGTTGTTATACTAGCTTTTACCTTCGGTCACGTGGTATCAAGAAGAAATTAGTTATTTAATTAATTATTTTTGTCGTTTATCAATAAGAGTTTTCTTGACGGAACGATATATATATATATTTTTTGTCAATGAATAAATTTATTTATTTATTCATTCAAAATTACAGTAGTTTAAATATTAATGAACTTATTAAGGCTTTTGAAGCTATGCCCGTGTCAAACCACAATAAAAAACAATAAAATTACAAATATAAACTTATAATATTAGAAATCAAACACTAATTTGAGTCTACTGAACACTTTATTTTATTTTTACAAATATAAAAATAAAAACTTCGTGACAATTGTTTGGCCTTGTTAGGGCATTTTCAAACAAATGTAATTCGAATGACATTTGTTTGAAAATGCCCTAACAATTGTCACGAAGTTTTTATTTTTATATTTGTAAAAATAAAATAATGTGTTCAGTAGACTCAAATCAGTGTTTGATTTCTTATATTTTAAGTTTTAATATGGAGTTCTACAAAATAAACTCCAAATCAATCAAAAAAATTACATAGTAAAATGAATTATATTTAATTATAAGGACATGTGATGCAATGGAATAATAATCTAAAAAATTCCAAAGAATACAATGCAAAAAAGATAATCAGAAATAATTTGTAAAATATAAATTATACAAATTAAGAATCACATATAATCAAATACACAAAATAATGGTATCATTAAAATCAACAAAATAATAGTCAAATATAGTAGTATTAAAAAAAAACAAAATTAGAGTATCATTGAAATCAACCGAAAAATAATATAAATATAAAAACATAATTGATATGTTTACTGAAAACTCACTCAATACTATAGTAAGAAATATAAGAATTGATCAATAAATCATATGCCAAATAATAGTACGTACTAAATTAAATTATACAAAAATACATAGTGAAAAAACATAAAAATATCAAGATATATAAAAGCAAACAAAAGTAAAATTATGGAAGGAAAGCAGATTTGTAAATTTTTGCTAAATGCTAATCTCAAACTTGGCAGGACATTAAGTCGAATTTATTTCTGTCCCTCATTGATCATGTTTTCATAGCTGTACTTTGGATAACTATCCATTCATAAGCTAACACCTTAGATAAGGGAAAAAACCCCCCTGTTCTAAGTTTCACTGATTGATTTGTTTATTTTTAGTTAGATTCTATGACATTGTGAACAATATTCTGTGTTTACGATATAATTTTATATCACCCGTCGATGGGAGGAGTGCTCTCCCGAAACTATAGTTGTGTTCTTGTAAAATAATAAAATTGTGTAACACCGATAACAAAGTTTTATTTTCATAATAATTTAAAAGGCATAACCCCAGCAACACAACACGTACAAATAATACTATCACGAGATCCTCAACACAAAGACAACCTAAACAAATACAAGTTTATACCATTTTCGGGCAAAGGGATTTTGAGTATTATGCAATTAAAATCTAGAACCTACTTCCACGGTCGATTTAAACAATTACAAACGACAAAATGCTGAAAAGGGCTATATAAAATGGATAGTAGAGCTGGGTAGAAGTAAAATGAACTGTCTCATTCGCCCAAACCAAAATTGAATAAACTGCTCCACGAATGTATAGTTTATGTTATGTTTTTATTATTTTATTGTACGTTTTATAATATAAATAGTATAGGTGCACATAAAATATATATAAACTTAAATACGGAGTGTAACCTAACCTAACCTTAACAAGTACCACTTTCGGGCAAAGGGATTTTGAGTATTATGCAATTAAAATCTAGAACCTACTTCCACGGTCTATTAAAACAATTATAAATGACAAAATGTTCAAAAAGGCTTTACAAAATGGAGAGTGGAGCTGGGTAGAAGTAAAATGAACGATCGAAATAATAACACCTTCCGTGTTAATGCTTTAACAATTTGTTTTTACTTTGGGTCAGAGGGGCTAGTTGTTATAAAAATGGGGGGGCAAGTTGTTACTGTAACAACTAGCTACCCAACGTTTCCCTTTTACTTCAAATGGCATATTTATATAAAATTATTAAACCGTTTATGATTATTGTTCGAGATTTTATATAACAATGATACAGACGTATAAAAAAACAATACAGGTAAAATTTCCGAGGAGACCCACAAAAGAGCAGCTAAAGAAGTAACAGAAAAAAATCTATTTGAAGAGCCGCCGAAGCAGACAAAGTAAATTTTATGACATTACAAACGTCAATAGAATGGTCCAACCACATCTAACATAGTGGGTTACAACAAACCTCGGCAAATATTTTCTGTCGATCAGGAAAAGGAGTTTACAGCATACATAAACTTATGATATTATATCATTACCTGTTCTGATATAATAGCATAAGTTTATTAACAATACATAAGTTGTAATTATTAACAATAATTCTATATATTATTGTTAATAATTACATACATATTTGATTTTTGTTTAAGTTCGTAACAACATGCCCCAACCTAGTAACAACTTGCCCCCGTGTGGGGCACATTGTTACAGTTTTAATACATTTTTTGAAATGCTATAATTATTTTTGTAGACTCTGTGGGAACACATTTTAAAATTGTTTTATTATATTTTAATATATGTACTTTAAGAAATAATCAATATGATGTGTCTCAAAAGAAACAGTTGTCAGATATTCAACTTTTTATTTTTTTGTAACAAGTAGCTCCCTAAGTATGTAAAATCGAATTATCAACGTAAACTTCGATGTTTTTGCAATAATTCATATGCATTTCTTAATGATTAAATGGAAACCGCTTTGAGTCATATTGTTGCTAAACCGGCATGCTCAAATTCCGTGAAGTAAGGATGTTTGTATGACCATGTCGTCAGACGGTACTTTGTACATAATATAAAGAACAGATTAGACAAGTTCTTGGATTTGAGAAAGTTAAGGCGATTAAAAGTTTATTAAGTATAAATGTAAATATGATGAAAGGGAATTACTAATTGCCTGGCCTAATAGAGGACGTCAATGCCGGTTATGAAATAAAATAATAATCTAAAACAATGGAAGTAAGGTCGTCGGTAGGAAAATATCACATACTACGAATATTGATAAAAATATGTGTAATGGATTCAGAAAATTTAATTGTATTTTCAAAATAATGATGGTTTGTTGTCGTTGTAATGTTTTCATACTTTGATAACATAGTTTAATAATCCCTGATGGTTAAAAAATTATATTTCCGACTTACCGGGTTGCTAAAGATTTCCTCCAATCTTTGTTTCGGCTCCTTTCCTTTCTTCGGCCTTACGAGAAGGTAAATTGTTCCGAAATCGTAGCATGATCTGAAAATAAATAAAAAATATTATTATTTTTTTATTTATATCCCTACAGAGATGAGGTAGAATTTTTTCAAATTCAGGATTATGGATATTCGAGCGTTTACAGGGCTTATGACCTGTCATTGGCTGGGTTAAGTGGCCACTTTAAGTAGATACTACAACATTCCCCATTCCGCTTATTAGCGAATATCCACACAGGTAACATTTTTGATTTTTGTATATATCTTACTAAACGAGAAACCTGTACACGAGAAAACTGTAGGGATATAAAAAAAATATATACCTATTCCCCCTTGGGAGAAATCCAGATTTGTGTACAAATACACGTACCAAACATAATATTATTAATTTTGCCCAAAATATATATTGCGTTGTGTGAAAAACAAGTTTACCCTAAACGCAGCGATCTTTTGGACGCGATGCAATACAAACAGGGTGTTCTTTAAACCCTGTCACATCCGAAACCACGATGATCAGTTTGAGCAAGAAGACATATTGGCACATTAAAATACATTTTAAAACGAAAAAAATTTTTAAAAATAAAATATTTGAAAAAACAAATGGTTGCTTACTTCTACAGGGGAGAAACGAGGAGGGGGGAGGGGGGAGTCTGAGATACCGTCAACCGCACGGCGGCGCCCCCTCGCTTCTCCCCTGCAGAAGTACGCAACCATTTGTTTTTTTAAATATTTTCTTTAAAATACATTTGTTCGTTCTATTTTTTTTTAATATGCTAATATGTCTTCTTGCCCATACTGATCATCGTGGTTTCGGATGTGACAGGGTTTAAAGAACACACTGTACATGTTGACAGGAAACTAAATAAAATATCATGCGTATATTGCTCATCAAAACATGCAGTATGAGACACCACGTAAAATTGCACACGTTTCTGGGTAAAATGAAAAAATTGAACCCAGCAACGCTATCTTGACCCTCGCAAGAGCGTTCAGAATCGCATTGAAGGCATTAAAAAAAAAGTTTTTAAAATTGATTTGCAAACCTGATAACATTAATTTAACATGATATTTTTTACAATATTTGAGTTTGTCCAAATGTTTGTAAACAAAATACTGGATTTCACTCCTTTGGGAATCATTAAGATTTACAAATTACAACAGGGACGTGGTTTAGTGGTCAAGACGCTTGACTCACTGACTGACGCACGGAAGGTTCCGGGTTCGATTCCCGGTGAGAACACAAATTAAAATGTGATTGTTTTCAAGCCTGGGTGTTCTGTGATATAATTCACCACTATAATTGGGCCTCCTGACCTGTTGTGGTGCAAAAACAAGTAAATAAATAAATAAAATTAAATTAAATTAAAATACCCTAAAAAAGGTCACAAAGGAGTTTAGGCATTTACAGAACTGATGACCTGTCATAAGCTGGTTCAAGTGGCAACTTTACCCACATTGAAACAGTGGGTGTCATATGAAAAATTGGAAAATTGTGATGAGCAAAATAAATGATTAAGTTGAATTTAAATTTTTGTAAAAATTGAAAAAAATTGAAAAAATTGTACGAATCAATAATAAAATAAACATTAGTAAAATACGTATTTAAATGAAATTAACAACAAAAATTATCAAAATTAAATTATTAAAAAAACTCATTTATCAATATAAAACTAGTAAAAACATTAAACAAAATATGCATTGAAACAAAACCAGCAATGTAATCCATCAAAATTAAATGTACAAAATTAATATATCAATATAAAAACGCATTTTGTATACACTTCTTAAACCTAAACAACCCAGCGTCAAAAATGTCGATCTCTACGTTTTCAATGGCGTTGTATAATCTGCACATTCTTGACTTTGGATTGAAGGACACAATATTCTTAAATGGATATATGTGGAATGTTTTTGGGTTACTCGAGGTATGACCATTAGGAACACTCATTTTTGAACTGTCCAATCTATCATTTACAATCTTTTATAAATATAACAAGTCATTTACTTTTCGTCTAGTTTCTAAAGTTTTGTAGTTAGTGTTGGAGTCTCTTTTCATAACTATTTAGTGTGGAACCCAATTGACATTTCTGTGATAAAAGTCTCAGATTTTTTTTCGTACAGATTCAGCAACACATATTTATTTATTATAATGTGGATTCCAAATGGTTGATCTGTATTCCATTTTACTTTTTACTAGAGACTTGTATAATTTTATTGAAGATTTGTGGTTTTTAAATAGTTTTGTTGTCCTATGAATGAATCCCAACATTTTGACTGATTTATTTTTTATATCAGTTATGTGACTATCAAACATAAATATATTATATACAAATGATATAAGGAGTTTGAGTATCGTCTATTGTCTTGTTAACCTTAATAATAAGTTAAGGAATGCTATCTTTGTTTAGTTTTTTATATTTTACTTTTTGTGCTGTTACATGTTCACTTAATTGCCACACTTACTAGTTCTTTGCTCAATGTATTATTATTGCGTTTTTTAAAATTATTTTTTATTATAAACTTTTTAAAATCATTCTTATGTTGTTGAAATTCCATTTGTCGATGCGTTTTGAAGCTGCAAGACTTTTTGGGATGTTAACTATCATATAGCGGCCTCCGTGGTGTAGTGGTCAAGACGCTTGACCCACGCGGAAGGTTCCGGGTTCGATTCCACAACAATTAAAATGTGATTTTTCTCAAGCCTGGGTGCTTTGTGATGTAATTCACCACTGTGATAGGGCCTCCTGGCCTGTTGTGGTGCAAAAAAAAAAAATGAAATGAAATGAAAAAAAAAATTGCATTATTTTTATCATATTATGTAAATGTTATCAACTATCAAATATCTAAATTTAGTAAATGGGGTCTAGAATTTCAACCATCCATGCGCCCAGTAGCTGCAAGACTTGTTGTTATCTAACTTCTAATTTTATAAATTTGCTTTTTATTTAGTTTTTAAAATATCACTTAAACTCTAAACTTCATTGTCAAATAAAAATTTTAAAAATAAAAATGTAAATAGGGGCTCGATTTCTTATTGTCCATGCGCTCTGTAGCTGCAAGAAGTTCTGTTATCTAGCTCATATATATCATTATTGTAACACATCATAATTGAAGACGAGGAACTAGAATCCCAATCGTCTATGCGTCTGTAGCAGCAAGACGTGTTAGGATATTTATTTATTGTACAGCGCCTTTGAGGTGATTTTCACGAAAATAGCGCTATATAAATTATCCAAACATTTTTATTATTAAGTAATAAAACATTTAAGTTTGTAAATGAAAATTCTTGATGGAAGTTCATTGTAATTTATTATACAAATAAAAGACTAGTGAAACTTTAATCCCCAAATTTAAAATATCCGGTGACCGGTTTCATCGCTTTCGCGGCATCTTCGAGACTGGTATCTTTATTAAGGAGTTCAATGAATTTCTACAAAACAGAGGTAAGGATAGATAATTTAAAATTATATGAAACTAAATAAAGTTATTTTTATCTTAAAGGTCATTGATATAATCAAACTAGAAATTCTCGAAATTAATAAATTGAAAAATAAACCCGTAGAATGACTTAATGAACAGATAACACACGTGAATTCTTCATTACTTTACCTATTGTAATTTATTTTTACTAATGACCTTTTTACCCTTTGTTTTCCAGAAATAATAATTAAAAAATCACACACATGAAGGATGGGACACTAAAAATAAAATACTTAAACTCATTAAAATAGCATTATATCATCTTATTAGTGAACCCAAATAAAATTCTGATAAAGATTCTTAAGATAAAAATAACTTTATTTAATTTACTTTCATATGATTTTGAATTATCTATCCTTATCTCTGTGTTGTATAGATACATTAAACTCCTTAATAAAGATACCAGTCTCAAAGATGTCGCGAAAGCGATGAAACTGGTCACTGGATATTCCTAATTTGTAGATGAAAGATTCACTGGTCTTTTATTTATATACTAGATATAAGGAATAATTTATCATAAAAACATTACAATGACACTGTCGAAAGTAAGTGAATCAACTCTTTGACGAGGTCGTAAAATCCAATTAGGAATTTATCTTGAAAATACTTCAATTATAATATGCTAACCCATGGTCGAATCAAATAAAACTTCTTGCATACTTTTGAAATTACTTACATGGTGAAATCCCCAACTCAATGTTGTTTTTTTACTAACCTACGTAGAATTGAACAAAAGCAATAATATATAGCATTGGGTCTCTAGGTCAAACACGTTTTTATAATTTTACCTTTTAATATACCTTTTAATATAATTTTTTTTTTACCTTTTTATTTTACCTTTTACCTCTCAACAGGGAAAAATACGCAAGGGTTTGTCATGTTCATAATACTAGACACTCCAATAAGGATCTGATTCTACAGAGAGGAGTCAATACTTTTTTAGCTCAAAGGCAGCAATATTATATAGGCCCGAGGGTATATAACCTTATCCCAGTTTCGTGGAAATGTGGTGGGATTGCCAGGCTGAGGAAGGTGTTAACTGCATTCTTAATCCATATTGGTCGGAGGGAGTCAGAGAATTTGTTGTCCGATGTAGAAGGACGTAAGCTGGTTGCTTGTTTTAATAGTACTGACTTGGGACTTAGGATATAGAGATTTTGGTATTATTTATGTTTTCTCTGGATATTCATTGTTTACCTTTAAGACTGAAAAAGCACACATTATGATAAAACTGTAAATACTTTTAAATATCATTGTAAAATACATAATTTACTGCCTTAGAACGGGGAAACTATCCCTAGTTAGGCAGTTTAGATGAACCAACAGCAAAAATAAAAAATATGTATGCTTACTGTTACTACTGAATTAATTTGTTGTATAAATAATTACTTGTATATTGCTGTAATAAATATGTAAAATAATAAAAAAAATATAAAAAAATAATAATAAATAAATATCATTATTTCATTGATTATACAACAACAATCAGACATTTTTCACATTGATTATTACAAGTAGCAGTAATCAGTCAGCTATCTCCGACTGTTACGAGCTGGAGAATTAGACCCTCGCGTCGGTCTTTTATTTACCCTGTGGTGTAATCGGCGCACAGGGTTGGAAAGTCGAATCTGACTTTTTATTAAATAAAGGAGTTGCATATTTTTTTGCCTTGTTTATTATGTAAAAGGCCTATATTAACTGCGAAAGGTACGTTCCTTCTAATTTCTCTGACTACAGTGTGAGTATCTGTTGGTGGAAACTCATGCGCTGGTTGAGTCAATTATATCATATGGAGTGAGTTGTTACGGGCTAACATTTACAACGTATACAAATAGGATAAAAAAATTACAAATTAGATTCCTGAAAATGTTAGCAGGTAAAACCAACGTGATAACTTGTCAAAATGACTACGAAAACCTTTTCCCGATGTGTAAAGTTTTGACGGTACAGAATATGATATACTATCGCCTGGTGACAGAGGACTTCATGGATTTCTAGAAAACGCCAATATCACATAAGCATGAAACGCGCCAAAAAGCGAGAGGAATTTCATAGAAAGAAGAGCCATAAATGCGAACGACAGTAGTCTCGATTTGACTTTGACGTTTGTTTGTGTTGTTATAAAAGTTAGTGCGCACGCGCACATATCAGTGTTGACTGTTTAAAAAAATGGGCATGAAATAACCTGTGAATTGTTATTCTAGGTAATAAATATTTTTATAAGTAAGCTTTTTTTTATATCGGTTATAAATAGTTAAACCGGGTATAGTTATTTCTTAATGTAAACTTGGTATTTCTTCTTCTTATGGTTCTCTCCCCGATGGAGGTTGGAAATCATCATTGCGATTCTTACTTTATTGGCAGCTGCCCTGAACAAGGACTGAGTGCTGCAATGGAACCAGTCGCGCAAGCTTTTAAGCCAAGAGATGCGCCTTCTACCTGCACTGCGTCTCCCTTCAATCTTTCCCTGTAGAATGACTTGTAAAATTTTATATTTTTCGCCTCTCATCGCACGCCCAAAGTACTCAAGTTTTCTTTTCTTTATAGTCTTCAGTACCTCTTTATCTTTTTCCATCCGTCGGAGAACATCATCGTTTCGGACTCTATCCACCCGGGAGATTTTTAATATCCTCCTGTAGCACCACATTTCAAAGGCTTCGATCTTTTTGAAGTGTTTTGGGTGAGTGTCCACGTTTCGACGCCGTAAAAAAGTACCGAGAAGACGTAACATCGAAAACTTGGTATAAGGAAATCTAATAAGTACGGCCCAGTGACTAGAAGGAGGTTTTTCACACAGTGCCGGGAACAGAGTAAACGGTGCGCTTAAATCGACCTTGGCAAATAAATGTTTGTCACAAGAGGCAAAATTGGCAGTTCGCAACGGAGTCCTGGTCCCGTCCCTGATGTATGGGAGCGAAGTGTGGACTTGGAAAAACAGGGATGAAAGTAGGCCGAATGCTGTCGAAATGCGATCTCTCAGGCGAATGTGTGATAAAACTATGTACGATAGATGCGCAAATGCTGAGATCCGTACATTATGTAAGGCTGAGACAAGAATTATCGACAAAATCAAGAAAGGAGCTCTGCGCTGGTTTGGACATGTAGAACGAATGGACAGCGAAAGAACGGCTAAGAATATTTACAATGCAAATGTTGATGGATGCAGAAATAGAGGAAAACCGAGAAAGACACGGCATTACTAAATTCAACAAATACTTGAAGAAGGACATGTCAAAAGTCGGAATAATCGGCGCGCGTGCATGAGAAGATGTATGAATGTAGAGGAAGCGAGATCTGTATGCAAATATAGAGTGTTGTGGCGTTCTATCCTCTCTGTCTACCCTTACGGGGAAACGGCGTGATGGTTTGTTGTATTGTTGTACTTTAAAGGCTAAGTCGGTTCTCGGGTTTTTGGAGGGGCCGCTTTTACTGCAATTTTCTATTGTCCTTGGAACGGCACTTGAAGCGTAAGACTGATCATCTTACTTCGAGATACGCTGCATTTATCGTTTCAGTGCAGTGCTCTGTGAACCATCGAATGCAAAATGCGAAATAATGACGCGTTTGATGATGTTTTGGATAACCTCACTCATAAATTAATCATCTTTTGTCCATTGCACATGTGATTTCATAAAAAAACAGTTATGCAATTGAATTTTATTTAATAGTTTATCAATTGTGCAAAATCGTATAAAAATATCTAATAAAATATGGGCAAAATTATCTTAAAATAATTTGTTTTAATCGTTGTAATTAAGTTGTAATATCGTAAGACTTTATTGATTGACAGTAATGCATTAAATAAATCAGATATACTTTTGCAATTTTTTCATGACGTTTCGTAATCTAAAATGCATGATTCCGACAAGAATTAATTTTGCAAATATTAGTGTTTTAGACAGACGAAAACACTTGATGAGGTTAAAATAATTAATAAATATTTTAACATATTACAACAGAGATGAAGAACATTTAAGAGAAGGTAATATAGAAGTCCAGGCATCTACAGGGCTTATGACCTGTCAATGGCTGGTTTAAGTGGCCACTTTACACACTGTGTAACATTCACCATTCTGCCTATATTTGAACATGTATATTCCTACAATTCTTTCATCTGTTGATGTTTGTGAAGTTAAAGAGCTGAAACCTTTATTTATGCGGGTGAGATTCATCTAATTGAATTATTTCACCTACATACTAGGCAACGCCTGAAAATATTATTTTTTCAATTCCTATACTTCTTCATGGACCAGGTAATTTATCAACAATATTTCGAGTTTGTCCAAACTTCTGTAGACAAGGACTGGATTCAACTCCCTGGGGAGCTGTTTAAATTAACATATTACAACAGAGATGAAGAACATTTAAGAGAAGGTAATATAGAAGTCCAGGCATCTACAGGGCTTATGACCTGTCTTTGGCTGGTTTAAGTGGCCACTTTAGATACTGTGTAACATTCACCATTCTGCCCGTGTTTAAAGATCCACATATCCTCAACTCTTCCATCTGTTGACTTTTGTGAAGTAAACATACATTTATGTTTTTCCTTTTTTTTAAAAAATGTTATTACTATTTTATTTTATTTTTACATCTGAGCATGTTTTTCATTCTTTATTTCCATTCTTAATTTTTAATTACTCTTAGAAATTTTCTACATTTTTAATATTATTTCCATTTTTAAATACTCACTACAAACTGCAAACTTTAAAATATCTTTTTTTCACTTAAATTTTAATTTTTAAACAACTTTCATTTATGTTTTTCTTTTTCCTTCTCTTTTTTATACTTTCATAATTTACCTTACATATAATTGATTTATAACATGGAATCTTCACTGGTCCATTAGAATTAAGTCAAATTGTGTAAAATATCAAACTTTGTAACTGTGCTGTATGTTTCCTGAATAAAAGAAAAAAAAATAACCTCAAGGAATTGGAATAAACAAATAAAATAATTTTACAATGTTTGATTATGTCCAAATGCTTGGAGACTGGCTGGATTTCCTTCCTAGGGAGTTGTTTGTATTAAAATTTATTTCAACAGAGAGGGAAAACATTTTTGAGAATGGAATATAGAAGTCTAGGCATTTACAGGGCTTATGACCTGTCATTGGCTGGTTTAAGTGGCAATACACATATTTATTTTAAGGGATTCAAAGAAACGATGAGAAGAATCTTTAAGTGAAATATAAGACAGTAAATTTAGGTCAATTTAAAAACATCTTCAAAATTAATGACACATTATAGTAGGGCAGCAATATATTGATTTTATTTACATACATAATATAAGTAATTAAAAGTAGTTTAAAAGTATAAAAACATGCCAATGCAGAAGAGAAAAAAGAAAAAATAAAGAAGGAATAACAAGTATAGCAAGTAATCTTTAAAATTTGAAAAGCAATATAAGGAGAAGATTTTAAACCAAGAGAAGTCGATAAAGTCGAGGTTAAATCCGTTAAATCCGTTAAATCCATTAAATCTATTCCAGTAAAATATGTTTGACATAAACTAACAAATAGCTACTATCAAGTGGAGTATAATGACAATACCTCTACAACAGAATTGGTACGCAAGTTACGGCGAGGTACATTAAGGTTTATCTGAACAAGGATATCGTGGGCATCTTTCTATATAGTTAGATCATGTCGGAATCATGCATTTTAGATTACAAAACGTCATGAAATGTTGCAAAAGCATATCTGATTTATTAAATGCATTACTGTCAACCAAAAAAGTCTTACGATATTACAAATTAATTACAACGATTAAAACAAATTATTTTAAGATTATTTCGCCCATATTTTATTAGATATTTTTATGCAATTTCGTCTAATCGATAAACTTCACAAACATCAACAGATGAAGGAATTGAAGGAATATGGATGTTCAAATATGGGCAGAATGTTACACAGTGTGTAAAGTGGCCACTTAAACCAGCCAATGACTGGTCATAAGCCCTGTAAATGCCTAGACTTCTATATGACCTTCTCTTAAATATTCTTCATCTCTGTTGCAATATGTTTGTCTATTGTTAAATCACAAGTCTATCAGAGTCTATCACAAGTCTAGAAATCGCATTACCTTAATTTGAACAAAATAAAACGTTGATAAATAAAGGTTTCAGCTCTTTAACTTCACAAACATCACAGATGAAAGAATTGAAGGAATATAGATGTTCAAATATGGGCAGAATGGTGAATGTTATACAGTGTGTAAAGTGGCCACTTAAACCAGCCAATGACAGGTCATAAGCCCTGTAGATGCCCAGACTTCTATATTACCTTCTCTTAAATATTTTTCATATCTGTTGTAATATGTTAAAATAAAACGTGTCTGCAAAAATAATCTCATGTATCTATGTTAAGTACTGATTTTAAATTTTATGTACTGGAAGCTCATTTAAGACTGTAAAAATCCCATTCCTTCCCAAATCCTTCCTATTTCAAATTTTTGTGCTTCTACCGCCCTGTGAGCAAGTCACATGTGAAAAGTTGTCTCTCTGATGAATCTTTATCATATTCTGCGTCAGCATATGTCGTACAAAGTGAAGTAAGTGTTATATAAACAGACTAAATTACACAGTTTATCATCATCCACACGATAGCATCCGTGCTTCAGCCATAGTGAAGTGCTCCATATAAGAAACAATCGGAAGTTCTTTAAAAGTGAGTTACAATTTCTATACAGTCCACTAAACTCTTATTCCCTATGTTATCAGTGTTCAATGAGCTGACCAAACACCTTGGAGCTGAGGAACTCTATCCATTATTCAAATAACACCGTACGCACTTTTGAATATTTTCTTATGCAGCCGACACAGAAGCTTGAAGGCTATTTTAGTAGAATTCATATGCTCTAACTTATGCGGATATGAAATACGTTGAGTAGACATGCTAGACAAGAAAATGGAGTTTAATTAATAATCATTATTGATTCGAGGTTGAATTAACTGGGCCATGCGTATTCGTAATTAATACGAAACAAAAATATATAAAATTGTGATCAATTATTGTTAACTCGTTAGAACGAATGATGAGCAAAAAATCAGTTTTTTTTTTGTGTAAGGCGAATTAAATAGATTTTAAGTGAGAAATGATTGATGACTATTAGGTGTCTATGAAGGTGTTCCCTTGACATTACAAATGCATTTTATTCGTAACAATATCTGATCATTCACTTTTTCAATGGTGTTTTTAATGATTAAAAAATGCATTTTTAATTTCTGCAAATATCATATTACCACTGTTAACAAAAAAGCGAACTGTAAATGGAAAACTAATTTCATTCAATTTTGTGATTGGGAAATATTTGAGAAAGGATAGGAACATGGAATGGAAACCTACCTTTAATATTTATTTATTTATAAATTTATTGCAAAAAAAATATATACATACTTAATAACAGGGAATCTATATAAAACCAATTAATGTAAAATGAAAACGGAGTGATCTCTGTTTATGATTGTCTCTATCTAACATGGCACAGCTTGTTCTAAGATAGAGATTTTTTATCTTTAGAGCGTAAGTAGTCCTATACTAATAAAACAATAACATAAAAATGAAAAACTAAAACTACTTTATTATACTGCCTGCTAATCAAATGTAAGAAATTAATAATCATTATTATACAAATATAAAGTATATATATGTGCCAAGAATACATGTTACTTAAACATAAACAATATAGTATAATATATAATAAAACAAATATAAAGCAATGAAATACATAAAAATATAAATAATATGTGTACCAATTATATAAAGTACTACGTTTATTGATTTACATATATTTTTCAAAAAAATCTCTCGCTACACTATTTATATGTGCAGTTATTTTTATTTTAAAATTTGTTTTACAATTTGAGTCCTTTATATTTGGCAATAAATCATTAAATATTTTTGGAGCAATTACATTGTACTGCTTTTTACCAAAGGGGGTTGATACAAATATGATGTGAATGTTCTTCAATTTCTGGCACTGGATCACAAAATGAACTTAGAAATATGACAATGTTTTCCACGACGCGCGACGATTCCAACCACTTTTTATCCGATTTTATGTCAAGTCAAAAATGTTGTTTTGTTTTCGTTCTAAATCCGAATTTTCTAATTTTGAATATCTTCTATCTTGATGTTAGGTAAGTACCATAAGGATGGGTCAAAGGAAGGATGGGAAAGAAAGGTAATCATCCAGGAATAGTATCGATAAATGCTGTTATTTACTTAACCACCATAAAACGTAAACATTATATACGAATTTCAGGCTTCGTACACTGATAACGGAATGGTATCACTGTTCTTACTGTTACCGACAATGTTATTACTGACCTTTATCAGCCTTTCAATAATAATAGACAGAGGATCGAGAAAGTTGACAGCTTTAAATACTTGGGAGTTCACATAACTGAGGATGGAAGCATACACAAAGAGCTCGCAACCCGCCAAGGAATTGCTGGAGCATTTTTTAACATGATGCGTGTTGTCTGGAACTCTAGTCTATACTCGGTCAAAACGAAACGCCAATTATTCAACTCTTATATAATGTCAGTACTCATATATGAGTGCGAATCTTTGCACCTTACCAAAGCTCAGAACACCAAACTTCAGAGTTTTGAGAGTAAGTGCTTTAGGAAAATATTAGGTATGAGGTGGTTCGATTTTATAACTAACATTGAAGTCCAAAAACGGACGCAGCAGCCTCCTTTAACGAGCGTCTTGAAGATGTGGTGGTGGACCTGGCTTGGACACGTGCTGTGCATGCCTCAGAAGAACCTCAACCCAAGTTGCCTCTTCTTTAAACCTGCAGGCTCACGCTCAATGACGATCTGGCGATAGGATCTCCTGGAGGCAACTAGTGATGTCCACATGCTCCACTTAGGAGCGGATGTGAAAAAGAAAAACAACATAATGTTGTGGACTGTATAGAAATTGTACTCACTTTAAATTCTTCCGTTCGTTTCTTTTATGATGCGATCGGGGCCCTAGGTTTCAAGGGGGGGATTTAGCAAAGTTGAAACTCTCTGCAAAATAAAAATTTCTGCCAACAATAGCTATGAAAAAATGTGCCTGCCTTAATCGTTTTTAAATTTACATTTCATCATTAGATTTTGATCGTAGTTTAATTCCAAGAAAAGCCACTCTGTACATTAAACAATAATTATTTTATTTTCCATGGTGACTCTGACGTCATTGGATGCAATTATTAAATTATTATTCTTTACAATGTCATTGAATTGAACTGTCAGAACGTGGTTCAAGGAAAAATAAACTTTACGTCTACAGTTCATTCGTTTGTATATTGGATAATCGGAAACAATAATTATTTTGCAATTGTGATTGAAAATATTTAAGTGTATTTTATAACCTAAAGGTCAAATTTTCCCAATTTTACTTTTTGTGGGTTTTAAAATTTACAATAAAACAGTCAGAAACTACAAATTTTCGTTATTTTTATATCAGGTATTTTATTAAGCGTGAAACGATTTAAAATTGAAATAACAGAAGCGAACATTAGAGTAATTATTTTCTTCTATAATAGATTTTCAACCGAACCCAGAAATCGCAAAAAACGTTAGCATGATAAAAAATAAGGAAATCATACGATTTTGCCATTTTGAAACGCTGTTCTTTTCAAAATCGTAACATTAATAAATTAAAGTGAACGAAAGTAAGATAAAAACAGTTATTTCCTGAGGTTTTTCTTGTAAAAATATACTTTAAAGTTTTGTATAACCCAAATATAAACACAGGCAGATTCTCTTGAAATTTTCACAACCTAACTTGCCAAGTAGGTAGGACCGAGTAAGTGGTGTAGCTTTACACATTTTTTTTTTGTTTGTTATTTTTTATTTAATTTAATCAAATATTTATTTATTTTTTGATAAATCTTGGGTGTATTGAAATTTATGTTTTAAAAAATATATATATATGAGGCCAAATATGTTAGGATTATAAATGTTTGTAAAAGGTAGATTTGCCGTTTATGTTAATAAAATAAAATAACTACTGAATATGGGCATTGTTTTATTTTTAAATACTTGTATTTCAAAATATCTCGTCTTTTGCTTAACGTAACACGATGTAACAACACCGCTTGCAAAGACATTTTTAAGCACAGTTTGTTAAGAGTAAAAACTGATGTTTCGTCTGAGTGTAAAAAATAATAGTTTCGGATAATGGACCAATGCTTCTTCTGTACATGCGACGTGATGATAAATGACGAGGCTTCATCATGACGTTTCTGGGGTTTTCACTCTTGGCTATGTCAAGGTTGACCAATAAACCTATATATCTTGCACTTGTATGTATAAAAACATATTGTAACATAATAAATAGCTAGAATCGTGAAATCATTGTAAAATGCGAAAAGCATTAGCTACGCTAATCATTTAAATGTTAAATGATTAGCATTGTTTTACATTTACAAAATGCTAATCATAATACCATGAGTCTTTTCCTATCTGATTACCGTGTTTATTGTTGAAATTGCATCGAATGCACCGCATTTTAGAGTCACCTACCGTTTTATATAAGACTCAGCGACAATAAATATAAGACGGCGTTGATTATGAGCGATTTCACAAAAAATACTATTTATTTTTTACCAAGATGTATTGGTATTGTTTGAGAACGAACCAAATTATAAAAATGTGCGGGAGTGACACGTTCTCGTTTAAATCCAGTTCGTGCGTTTACACACGAGAACAATGCCGCCACGCGTGGTGGTGGGGGTTATCATTGTTCGCGGAGATAGCCTGCCCGTCTATCTCGGTGGCAATGTCTCGGAACAATGTTTTGTCCTTCAAATTGCTCTTAACGTGTGGACAATGGTAGTTCTGTTTAAAATTCGAGACTTTTCAAAAATGTTTTCCCTCTCGATTGCAACAAATTTAGATCTAAATAACTCTCTAGGGAGGAAATCCAGCCAGTCTCCAAACATTTGGACATACTTAAAACATTGTTGAATTAACTAACTGGTAAAAATAGGAGCATACAAATTGAAAAATTGTTTTCTGGCGTTGCCTAGTAGGTGAATTGGCTCAGCCGGATGAATCTCACCCACGTGATTAATGTTTCAGCTCGTATACTTCACAAAAGTCAACAGATGGAAGAGTTGAGGAAATTTGGATGTTTAAACGTAGGCAGAATGGTGAACAGTTGTGACTTCAAGATTTGTGACAATGTTCTTAACAAATTTGAATGGTCAGAAAAAATAAACATAAATCGTGACGCATTAGGGGCGTTGCCAATGGAATGACCGTTTTTAAGGGAATTCAAAATTACAAATTTAAAAAATATTTTTTATGCTACTAATAACTAGCAAAAAAATATTTTTTAACGGGGCAGTATTTCATAGACTTTTTTTACTTGAAAAAATATTAAAGAAATGTGATATTTTCTTATTAGAAATCTCAAAATACTTTTTCAAAGTTTTTCGCAAATATTCAAGTAACTTCTTCAACTCTTGTGTGGCTGTGATGTCACACTAGTCGACATAGGACACAAGACTTGATATATCTCTCTTATTTTTTAAAATGATGAATTCGTATTTTTTGTAATCTTCAAACGGACATTTTCACACCGGATTTGGAAAGTGAATTTTGTACAACTATGCTGGATGTTAATACAAAAAAATATTTATCCTCGCTACGCGAAAAAAGGGTGTCCGCTAATTCAGCAACATATGTATAAGAAAGAGCACGAAGATAGAACTCATCACAAGGAAGATAGAAACGCTGTTCTATGGCAGGTGTTAGTGTAAAAGAGACAAAAACAAAAGTAAGTAAAGTGTAAAATAGATTCAGATTTCAGCCGGTTGATAACAGTGATGGGAAACGCACGCGCGTAATCTGAGCGGCGTATTTATGATTATTAATTTAGTTGACTATAACAGGGCTAAATTATATGTTTATTTGCACAAATAATGGGAAAGGGATTATTAAACAGTATGTTTCCATGTTTTTTTTTATTAATTTTTGAACTTTAAATTATTCCGTCTTTTACTAGTGGCAACACGATGTTACATCACCGCGCGCAAAGGGATTATTTACCACAGTCTTTTAAGAGTTAATGGCGATTTCAAAGTTTGCTTCTAATAACCTCAAATGAAAATCAAGGGGGGACATATTTTCATCAAAAAAGCTGTCACGTTAAAAATAACATAGTTTTAATAATTTAAAAATATTATTTTAAAACGAAAATTCCGTGAAAGATACTCGTACATATTTTTTTTGCATGAAAGAAACATTCCGAAAAGGAAGAAAATGTCTCCACTGAAGTTTTTGACAGAAACTTTAGATTTTAAATGAACTTTTTTTTTTATTTTTTATTTTTATTTAAATCTTAAAGTAGGGCACACATATCATACATATTGTTATGTGTGTTCTAATAATAACATTGCAAATATATTTAATTTATAAATTGTTTATCACATATGTCTTGACCATTATTTTAAATTTTGATATGTTTTTTTCTTCATAAATATTTTTTTCCATTTCGTAATACTTTTTAATTGCTTTAAATAAAATCGAATTTTGTGACTTTGCCTTTTTCCTAAATGGAAGTCTAATTTTGTTCTTTTCTCTAGTATTGTGATAGTGTTCATGCTGGTTCCGATCAATTTTTTCCAAAATTCTATTTTTTTATTAGAGTTTATAATTTTATGAACAAATATCATTGTATTGTAAAATATTCTTTGTTTATATGTTAATAATTTTATTTCATTTACCATCGACTTTACCCTCGTACATCTGTTTTTTTTCAAAATGATTCTAAAGGCTTTATTTTGTAATACAGTTAGTTTATCTATGTTTTCTTTGTTTGATAAAAATAAAATGCTACTACAGTAGTTAACGTGTGGTTCAATAATTGCTTTGTTAATAGTTTTGCAGGAGTCCTTATCAATAAATCTTCTGATCCTTCCCAAAATTGATATTTTTTTTGCAATCTTATTTAATACCATCTTAGCGTTTTGGTGAAATGTAAGTTTTGAATCCAACATTACACCTAAATATTTAATTTCAGTGACTTCATTAAGTTTTTCATTTTCTATTACAATTGATGGTGTAATTTCTATTCTTTTGTTTCCTATATTCATATATTTAGTTTTGTTAACATTTAATTTTAATTTATTAATTTTTAGCCACAGTGATACACAATTAATATCATGATTTAGTCTGTCCATAATTGTTTTATAATTTTCTCCCGATATATATATTAAGGCATCGTCTGCAAAGAGTCTGCAACTTTTAGTAATAGCATTTAGCATTACGTTGTTATTATTTACACGCTAATATTTTTTTTATATATTTTCTAATCGCCAATAATTGTTATAATTAAAATTCGTAACATACCTACGAATAACATCCTGTTTCTCACATAGGTCAATTCGTGAGCTCGTTGCAAAAAAAAAAACGGAATGCCAATCATTGCCAATTTTTACATCAATACAATACAAATTATTATTTATATTAATAAAATTATTATTAATGCGTTTTTTGAAATTATTTTTTATTATTAACTTTTTAAAATCATTCTTCTGTTGTTGAAATTCCATTTGTCGATGCGGTTTGTAGCTGCAAGACTTTTTGTGATTTTAGCTATCATATTATTTTTATCATATTATGTAAATGTTATCTAACTAACTAACTAACCATCACGCCATTTCCCCAGAGGGGTAGGCAGAGAGGATAGAACGCCACACCACTCTGTCCTGGCACACTTCCTTTGCTTCCTTTACATTCATACATCTTCTCATGCACGCACGTCGATTATTCCGACTTTTCACATGACCACTTTCAAGAATTTGTTGTACTTGATCATGCCATGTCTTTCTCGGCCTTCCTCGACTTCTACAACCAGACACATTCGCATCATAAATCTTTGGTCAGAAAAAAAGAAGAATGATGAAAGAACGGCTAAATGTTATCAACTATCAAATATACAAATTTAGTAAATGGGGTCTAGAATTTCAACAGTCCATGCGCTCAGTTGCTGCAAGACTTGTTGTTATCTAACTTCTAATTTTATAAATTTGCTTTTTATTTCTTTTTTAAAATATCACTCTAACTCTAAACTTCATTGTCAAATAAAAAATTTAAAAATAAAAATGTAAATAGGGGCTGGATTTCTTATTGTCCATGCGCTCTGTAGCTGCAAGACGTTCTGTTATCTAGCGCATATATAAATATTAATATTGTGATAACACAATTGTAATATATCATAATTGGAGACGAGGAACTAGAATCCCAACCGTCCATGCGCTCTGTAGCTGCAAGACGTGTTGGGATATTTATTTATTGTACAGCGCCCTTGATGTGATTTTCACAAAAATGGCGCTGTATAAATTATCCAAACATTTTTATTATTATTATTAATATTATGTACATGTCGTATCTTTAGAACAAAAACGACTAAATTCAAAAATATTTAAAATTAGTTAAGATCATAAAATGACTTCAATGAACACTATCCAACTTTTTGCATTTAAAAAATGCAACATTAAAGCTAGGGTTTCCTAGGACAGCGGTGCCCGTATCTTAGCGGCCGTAGTGAACGGTGATACGGTGGACAGCCGTCGTAACAGTGACTAGAGAGTGTTTTTATTTTTTAACGATGTTATCAACATCGTTTTCCTAGGAAACCACTCTCTAGTCACCGTTACGACGGCTGTCCACCGCATCACCGTTCACTACGGCCGTTAAAATACGGGCGCCGCTGTCCTAGGAAACCCTAGCTTTAGGTGGTAATAGGACAAAACTGTTACATCGGTCTCTTTGTTAATCAGAGAAATTAGGTTCCTTGTCAGTACGGAAAAGACGCTATCAGTGTTGTGTTTATATTGCTCGCTGCCCTAGTTCTTGTATGTTTAATAGACCATTACAAAAAAATGAGTAATGCCAATATGTTCCTTATTTTATTACGCGTTCACGTAGCAAATTTTTTTTTTCGATATTAAATAGTATTTTCAGCATTTGTTAATGCCAATCTCCACTTACCGATTTTATTTATTTGACTTTAAAAACAAATAAATGTCTTTTGTACAATTTGCAAAATGTTATATTGAACAAACAAGAACTAGGGCAGCGTGCTGTGTAAAGGACGCAACGCAGACAAACATATAGTGACTTTCATTTAATTCAAAAAAATATCAGTAGTCCAAGATACGCTAATTTAATAGGTACAATTATTATCGGCCTCGTGGTGGAATGGTCGGCGCTTTAGCCTACCGTTCGAGAGGTCTCGGGTGCGATTCCCGACATTGTCGATATGAAATATTTATTTAAAAGGTGTTTTCGCACCAGAATATCTCATAATCTCTGGACTGGTACCTGAAGCGTAAGACTGATCATCTTACCTTCATGTAACAAAAAACGATCAAGATACGCTGCGATTTGGTGCGGAAACGGAATAATAATGAAAAAATATATTTAAAAAAAAAAAAAATCAATTTAAAGTCATTTTTATAGTAGATTGAATTTATCTTACCACGTAAAAAAGTTACGATGTTTTAGAAATCGCACAATCATAAAATCTTATTTTATTAACATTTTGTTCAATGTGAATCCTATAATGTGCAGTTATAAAAGTTTGTCATAAAGTGTGTAAAATAAATGCCGGTTTAATCAATAAAATAACATTAAAATAATTCACTCACCGTAGAAATTTTTCGATCAAAACTTTTCCCAAAAAACCAGTCCCTCCAGTTATGAGAATATTTCTTCCCTTGAACGTTGCAGCTACACGGTCGGGTAGTTCTTCAATATTCGCCATTTTGCTGACTGAAAATAAATAAAAAAATACGGGTAAAGTCTTAAACGGAAACTTGGTTTCACTTTTCTTTATACAAAAGTATTCCCGTATGAAAATACGGGAATACTTATTATAGGATTATGGCACTAGAGGAATTATTTATTTTATTTTATTTATTGTTGTTCACTAACAATAAACAATACATTTGACATCGGTATAATACTTACAAGTTATTTTAGATATTGCGCATCAATTATGTGTGAACACAGCAAGCACAAATGAAGAAAAAAAAGGTTTTTGATAGATTTTTCAAAAATTGCCTAGCTTAATTAAATTCTATAATTGATGTAAAAGTTTTAACATAAATTGAAATTACGCGCGTTTATTTGGTAATTTTGTTAATTATTTTTTATTTAATTTTCAAAATTAATACATTTTGTTCAGTAACAGCTAGGTCCCGATTACAATGGGATGAAGCAGAGTTATCTTCAATAATAAATAAATAAATAAAATATATTATGATTACGAAAGTGGTAAGAGGACATACTGTTTCCATACTGATTAATTATTTATGTAAAACTTTAATTTAAGAACCTTAGTATTTTATCGCTCGTCAAATACATTTTTATTGTTTCTTTATTTTTTAACCTTTTTATTTTCATTTAAATTTTATTTGGATATTTAAGATATTATATTTAATAGGTACTTGATTTATTTTGTTTTATTTTTATTTTTTATCTTGTTTTGGTTGCATTTATGAGCACTCACTATTTTTTTATACGATTTTTCAAATATATTTACGTTTATATTTATTCTTTAATTTAACACTTTAAATATCGGCCGAATACACATAGAATTTACCCTGTGCCCGGCCCATTTTTGTGAAATTTTATGCTTTGTAAAGGGTTTCTTAAACGCGTCACAATTATGAAAATATTTTGTTAAATTTATTTAAACTTTTTATGTTTATTTGAAACAATTTAATATGTCATTTTTAAAAGATAGTTTTGCCAACATTGGCCTTTATGAAGAGCCACATTGCAATGTTCGCACATATACAGCGCCTCACTCCTTTTTTTGTGCTTTGTATCCCGGAGCCGTGTAAACACGTGATTATAATAACCACGCGTTGTGTCCCGGTTCCGTGTTTCACGTAGTTTATCAGCAGCGCAAAAGTACAATAAAAGTCACTAGATGTCAATAAAATGCATTTTTTGAACAACTGGTAAATCACGGGACCGGGACACAATGCGTGGTTATATAATCACGTGTTTACTCGGCCTCGGGATACAAAGTGTTAACTGTATTTTATTTTCTACTTTTTTAATAATATTTTAAACCATTTTATTTTAATAAGTAGAATGTACCAATGAACATCCTTTGTAATACAATATCTCAAGACGCAAGCGGGGAAGAGGCGGGGAGTTTTGAGTAATAATTAAGTACCCTCATCTAAAACACATGTGCAAAAAATCAGCTGGTTATAAAATATTTTATGTTTATGGCTATTTTCGCCTAATATTCCTGGGCTATGCAATAGCAAAGTAAGCTGATTGGTTACTCATTAACGCATAATAAACCAGACTGCACTTTTGTTTTCTACATATTGATGAACTACTTTCTTTCCTCGATGCACGTAATAGGAACTCAAAGCTGAATTAATTAATAACGAACACGCACATGCGTCTATGTAAATCACGGAATTGGTCTGCAAAGATTTTGACACGTATAAAAATATCGTGCATTGTTTATTATCATTATTCCCTTTTTTTAATATCATTATTCATCACGCACCTAGTGGTGCATAGGGCACTGTATTACTACACCAATCGCAAGGTATCTTGACCATTGTTGTTACATAAAGGTAAGATGATCGGACTATGAAATATTATATTGTAAAAACACGCTTTTCAATTAACATTTCATATCAACCATGTCGGGAATCGAACCCGAGACCTCTAGCATGGTAGGCAATTCATTCTAATAATTTATTATAATTCGGTGTATTTTTTGTGTCAGTACCAAAATCAATTTGAACCTTATTGGCGTAATTGAAACACTGAATACGAATTAAGATTTCTCACCTCGATTTAACGAGTGGAAACAAACGAAACCCATTTTAAAATACAACAATTTGACTACTTTTTTACATAAAAAAGTGATTAGAAATGTGTGTGTAATCGCTCGGTAGATAAATACAGACGAATGTAAAGCATATCATCTTGGTAATAATTGTCAAAAGTCATTTAAAAATATGGTTCCAGCGATAATTTTTTGCTTGATTTATGATTTATTTGGGTTTATAAACGCTTCGAAGTGGCCACTTTTTATCACAAAAGCGAATTTAAAATGTGAATAAGATTTATTTTTTTAAAATTAAGTGCGAAACGCGGACTAAATTTTCTGTGTCATTCATTATTTGGATTCGACGTATTTTAATTTATTTATTTCATTATAAATCTTCGCCCCGAGGGCTTTTTTATGACATTGTACCAAACAAATATTTATAAAGTACGAAATGTGCAGAATTCGATTCGACTTCAAAATTAACTTATTTCTCTCTCATGTTTTAAAAAAGCTTTTAAGAAGAAAAAACTGGCCACTATAAAACAATGAAAAAAATAAGTTATTTGTAATTCATAACAATTGTAATTCGTAACAAAAATTTTGTCACTTTTTAATGAGTAGATATGTGTACCGTGAGGTACTAGATTTGTCTCAAAACTTGAAGGTGAGAGGTCGGTAGTGTATCTTTCAGTAGCGAGAGGTAAATTTTTAGATTGGTAAGCTGCGAAAATTCTGATAAAATGTCTATAGCGGTAGTTTGGCACATAAAAAACGGTATTTTTTATATTTGACAAATAATATATAACAAATGGCACTAGCGGCTAATAGTTTCAGTTTAAATATTTTTAATTTAACACAAACGTTTAATTAAGAAAAAAATGAATAAAAAAAATCACAATTGCAAAAAATTAGACCATTTTATATTTGATAAATAATCTATTATAACGAATGGTACTAGGAGCTAATAGTTTCAGTTAAAATATATTCTTATTTAACACAAACATTTAATAAACAAAAAAATGAATTTAAAAAAAAACATAATTGAAAAAAACTGGGCACCGCGAGAAGTCGAGCGCCAACCGTTGTGTTAAAAAGCAACGACATATCCACACGGCTATTTTATTTACAAGCACAGGTGTCGAAAAAGTGATTTATAAAATAATATTATTCATAAGTGTACAAATTTTTTTTTCTCTGTGACTACCTTTACTGGTCTTAAAACAAAACACTATTTCTTAGTAAATAATGATAAAATCTAAATTATTTAAAAGTATTCCCCACCGAAAACAAAAGTTCACTAATAATTGTCTTTTGAGAATTATTCTTTCATCGATTTTTATGTCATTTAAATATTAACAAAACGGTGTAAATGATACATTTTACTATTCTTTATGCATAATTTACTCTTGACACTATTCAATTTTAATTTACTAGTAACGTTTTTATCATAACTCAAACGTCATTGTCTGTTAAAAACCTTTTATATTTCACACATATTTTATTCTTGTTTGGCAAATCTTTGTTTTTGAAAACTCACTAAAGTATTCATACTGATACTAAGGATTAAAATGTAAATTCGTAATATTATGTATTTTATAACAAATTAACCGGACAGGACTTAAGTATTATCGTAATCTAACTTCTATGTTATATACTCGTACACATATGCGTTATCTCCTTTTTACATTATACACGTGCGTATAATACTATCTCACTTGCATTGTCTTAAGTGAAGCAGTTTTATTTTAAAGAATAATAGCCCTTATAAAGGAGTGTTGAAAGATTAAATTGCATTTAGGGAATCTGCAAGATTTTACTGTAATCGTAAGTTAAATTTTTCTAAGGTAAATCTGAAATTTGGAGTTTGAAGACGTAATGTAATTCATGTTTTATCTTTGAGCTACGCAAGCTTCTGTAATCCGTTAGTCATAATTTTGGCCGATAGAGGTGTAGCTTATTCCATACATCATATTCCATTGATGTAAATTGATGAACCCAAAAAATTCAATGTTTGATTAATATTACTATATTTGTGATACATTTTTTCCTAATAATAATGCAATATAAAACACTACTTTCGATGTCGAAAAATATGGTAAGCTGCAAATAATCGGTTATTGGGAGAGCTCGCCTCTGGTATCTTTTAAAGAGTGGGGGTTTGTTAAGGGACTGCTTGTTCGAGAAATGAAAGATTTTACTACATTTTAAGATATATTTTTTTTTATTTTTTAAATTGACTTAAAAAAGTCATTAGGATTTTTTTAAAGCTAATCATAAGGAATGTTCCTCTGATTTTTCGCGGTCTGGCCCTGAAAAGCCGAGTATAAGACTGTTATGTTAAATGTAATCTCTTTAGGTGTATAAATGTCATTTGTGCCGTGTATACTAATAAAATTAAAATAAATAAATAAATCGTGTTATCTTATCGTGGCGCGTGTATTTTTATCACGGTGTGAAATGGGCTGACATATTCCAAGTATTACAGTAAGTCCGAAAGAGAAAGTAAGAAGTTACTCCATTCACGGTCACGATGAAATTGCGTAACATACTATTTGGACAGAGCATAATTAATCACGATTACCTGTAGTTTCCGTCGTAACAGATCACCTTGAAAAAGTTTAATAATGTTTTTACATAAGAACGCCATGAATGATTTTTTTATGTTAAGTTTTTTGTTTTAGAAAAGTATGGAAAATGTATTTTTAAATTGTCCTAATGTTTGTAGACAAGGAGTGAATTTCACATGTACGAGGTCATCAAGATTGACACATGTATTACGACAGAGATGAAGAACATTTTAGAGAAGAGATCATGGAAGTCTAAGCATTAACACTGCTTATCATCTGTCATTGACTTGTTTAAGTGGCTACTTTACATACTGCGTAACACTCACTATTCTGCCTATGTTTGACCATCATTGAAAGCATCCATAACATACCCGAATCCGTTTTGAAGACTAATTGAACGCAGTTATACAGAAAGCAGCCAGCCATAGAAAAGTGAAGCTGAGATAATAGCCATTTTGTGGAAAGAGTGAATAATAAAATCTACACAATAGTTTGAATGTTTTTGACTTTAACAAACGATAAACAATAAATACGTAAGTTTTTTTTATATATTACAAACAAGAATCTTATTGTGTATTTGAACAGTTTAAAAGATTTTTAAAGTACCATACGATTTTTCGAGTTTTGTGGGTGTTTTCTGCAAATTTAGAAATGCCGTTTTTGTGATCGACACCTTTTTCCGGAGGTGATTAATACAACAATATTTTGAGTTTGTCCAAATTTTTGTAGACAAGGACTGGATTCAACTCCCCGGGGAGCTGTTTATATTAACATATTACAACAGTGATGAAGAACATTTAAGAGAAGGTAATATGGAAGTCTATGCACCAACAAGCTACAAAAAGTGGCTTGGTGGGATTTTAGTTTTAGTAAAAATATAACAAGTGAAATTTTTTTAAATTGTAAAAATGTATAATTATGCTATTAAATCAAAAATAAAATAAATTAAATTTGCTCTCGAGAATCGAACTCGGGACCTCAAGCATGGTAGATGAAAGCTTTAAGCTATGCATCTACAGAGCTTATGACCTGTCAATGGCTGGTTTAAGTGGCCACTTTACACACTGTGTAACATTCACCATGACAAACAGCGTCTCACTCCTTTTTTTGTACTTTGTATCCCGGAGCCGTGTAAACAAGTGATTATAATAACCACGCGTTGTGTCCCGGTCCCGTGTTTTTACATAGTTTACCAGCAGCGAAAAAGTACTAATGAAAGTCACTAGATGTCAATAAAATTCACTTTTTTGAACAGCTGGTAAACCACGTGAAAATACGGGACCGGGATACAACGCGTGGTTATAATCACGTGTTTACACGGCTCCGGGATACACAGTGTTAATAGTAAAAATAGTTAACAGAAAAATCCCACAAAGGCATGGCCTGTTCGTGGGTATACAAGAAATGATTATGAATTTTTGCTCCTTTAATAAATAGACAGTCATAATATTTTTGTGTTACATAAGAAAGAGAAAATAAAATATTCTGTAAAAGATAATTTGTTTATTTTTGTTGAGATTTCTAAATTTGCTTCTAACACCCTAAGTTTTAAATACTCGTTTACAAACAGAATCTTAATTTCATCCCCTACAGCTACAGAGCGAATGGGGGGGTTAAAAATGTAGACTCTACTTAAAGATTTATGTAGAATATTACGAAAATAAATTTGAATTTTTGTAGGGTGGGTGCCAAAAAAAAAAAATCTAATGAGTTCATTTTAAGTAAAAACATACAAAAAGTGTCTTTTTTATCGTAGAGATAAATTCTTACGTTAACTTTTTTTTACTTTGGATTTAGAGTGTCTTATTACTATTCAGATAATGCAAACCAATCATGTAACATCTTAGTAAATGGAGAAATAATTGAAAAGATTGATAGTTATATATACTTAGGACATGAAATAAAGCTCGGCAAAGATAATCAAGAGGTAGAAATAGAAAGAAGGCGAGGTTTAGCATGGGCCGCCTTTGGTAAGCTCTCATATATCCTGAAATCTCCGAAGTATTCACATTACTTAAAGAAGAAACTTTTTGATGCTTGTGTTCTCCCGGTACTGACATATGGCTGTGAAACTTTTGTGTTCACGAAAAAATTTTTACACAAATTATCAGTGACACAGAGAGCCGTGGAAAGGAGAATGCTGGGTATTTCGTTGAGAGACAGAAAAACCAATACATGGATTAGAGCGAGAACAAAGATCACCGATGTGGTTCATAGGGCTGCCGACCAGAAATGGAGCTGGGCTGGTCATATAGCCAGAATCACAGACTCTAGATGGACCAAAAAGTCCTGGAATGGCGACCCAGAACGGGTAAAAGCAGGCCTCAGACTAGGTGGCCTGATGACATAAGACGAGTTGCAGGAAGTGGTTGGATGCGGTTGGCTCAGGATAGGGAAATATGGAGACTAAAGGGGGAGGCCTATGTTCAACATTGGACAAGAGACGGCTGATGATGATGATGATGATGATGATTACTACTCAGATACCTTATTTGAAAGCGTAGAAAATTTAAAGTATTAAGGTATCATAATAATACATAATACTATAGCACCCACCCCATGGATTACCATGGGGTTGGGTGACAATGGCGTGGCTCTTTCTGTATATGAAAATCTGGAAGGTGGCTCTCGTTGATGTCTGTGCTCACCCCTATATGAATTCGTTTGTTCTCTTACATATGTGTTCTTATTCCATAAAAATTTCTTCATCCAAATTGAGATATTGGCTGTCTCGGATTCACTGTTTTGAAATTTATAATCACGCGACTCAAGGCGAACCGCAAATCAAATTCGCAATCAAAAGATAACTACGATCAGGTAATCTATTTATTGAATTTCGATGCAAATTAATTAGCCCATATTTGCACATATCACGTAGTTAATGTAACAATAAATTAAACATTTATTTCAACAGAGATGAAGAACATTTTGAAGAAGGGAATACAGAAGTCAAGGCATTTAATTCAGTCAGAATACCGCGCGCATCAATAAAGGTTTCAGCTCTTAAACTTCACAAAGATAACAGATATTCCTTCAACAATGTTTTGAGTATGTCCAAATGCTTACAGACTGGCTCCTTGTTTTTATGCGTTGCCTAGTAGTTGAATTGGTTCAGCCGGATGAATCTCACCCACATAATAAAGGTTTCAGCTCTTTTACTTCACAAAAGTCGACACATGGAAGAGTTGATGAAATGTGGATGTTCAAACATAGGCAGAATGGTGAATGTTACACAGTGTGTAAAGTGGCCACTCAAACAAGTAATCTTTGATCTTCGCAAATTTGACCACATAACCGAGTATCGCACGCAACTACACTGGCTCAGTATCAGGCATAGAAGAAACATTCACATTCTATCACTTCTTCACAATATTTTAAATTATCCCACTTCACCTGTTTATCTGAGAGAGCTCTTCCAACCTCTTTCACAACACGGACTATCTCTTCGTTCTAGTATCGAGAGAACCCTTTTAATACCCTGTCATCGCTCTTATTTTCTTGCCTCCTGTTTCACAGTAATAGCTACTCGATTGTGGAATAATCTACCCACTAATGTTAGAGAGGCCCCTTCTTTATTTACATTTAAGTCAAGATTGAAATGTCAGTATCTAAATGTTTAAATTAATCCTTTATCATTCTTCTTTCCTTCCCATCCTCTCTCCTCTCTTCGTAGTACAATGTTAATTTTTTAATATATTTTTATTTTGTTGATTTTTATTTTTAATTTTTGAATAAAATTGTAAGATTCAATATGGCCATGTATTTGTAATGTTCTTAAACTGATCGGTTTGGGTAGGTAGGAAGAAATTGCCTTAAGGCAATATACCCACCCTTATATATAGTTACATATAAGGGAGGGCATAGATATATATATATTGTATATGTATGTAATGTGTTAAATAAATAAATAAATAAAATAAACAAGCCAATGACAGGTCGTAAGCCCTGTAAATTCCTAGATTTCTATATTCCCTTCTCAAAAATGTTTTCCTTCTCTGTTGCAACAAATTTAAATCTGAATAACTCCCTAGGGAGGAAATCCAGCCAAAAAAATTAGATACTGCATTTGGTTTACCATTGCAGTGCTCTATGCACCACTGGGTGCAGAAAGAGGAATAATAAAATGTAAATATATTTCTGCAACACTTGTTTTAAATTGGATCACCTTAACCTACTTTCGATTTGATATAAAAACATAATTATTTCAATTATTATCATTTTGCGGTTTTTGGATTGTTTTAACAAGATGTCGGTTCTACAAACGATTTGGTGACTTACGAAATAGCATATTATTGCAGAACGTTTTATGGGTTATGTTGTAAATCTATAACAATAAATTATATTATTGACTTAAATAGTCAAATATATGATTTTGACGATTACATTTAATGAATTATTATTTGTGATTGTCGAGGACATGGTTCAAATGGGTGATTTAAGTGTCAATTGTCTTTTGTAAGCTGATGATGCCGTGCTTCTTGCTAACAACAAAGAGGACTGTAATTCTTGATAACAAAGGTCTATTGTACCGCAAAGTTTCTTGAAAATGTACGAAAAATAAAAAAAAAACTACATTAATAAAAACGCACCACTTTGATTGACGTCACTGGTTCATATGAACCAACCAATGATGTGACAGCTGTGAAGGATATCTGGTTAGCTAGCCGTAAACGGACCAATGGGAAGAACTAACAGTGAACAACCTCTGACGTCACACGCGGAGTTATTTCAGAAATAAAAAACTTTAAAAAATCATAGCGCTGATAATACGATATGTAAAAAATTAAAAAGACACTGAACTTCCTCATTACTCTAAGGATTTTGCATAGGTGACCGTAAACTAGTAATTAATTTATTTGTCTCTTTATATTTATGTTGTCTGCATTAATTTACTGGCTTTTTAACCCATCGCGTAATGCAGACTGAAAACGTAAGTTAGAAGTCAATGAATAGAAAATAGATAGCTGATAAACTCCCGATATGTACAGAAAAACTAATCAAGACCTTTAATTTGGTAATTGCGTAGTAAAATAATATTATTCATATTGTAAGGAAATAGAGATATTTTTTTGGTGTGAGTATAGGAGATAACACCTTATTTTGGTACGCTAAAAAGTAATTTGTTAGTTAAAGACTAATGACGTAAATTACTCCAGCCATTTATAGTAGTAATATGGAGATGTCAATAGAATATATATTGCATGTATCTATCGAAAAAAATATATTTGTTACACACTCGTATTTCGTGACGTCACACCTTCACAATAGTTCACGAATCTTTATAACATCCAAGTGCGTATGTGTTGAGATAACACTAACACTGCTTTGGTAAGAGTTAAACAAGTTTCGGGACCTTGACACAAGATTTTCAATGCTTCTCACACGTATTTGTAGGCAGGTACTAGAATAGCATTAGCAACGCTAAATTAAATGAAACATTAATATTTTAATGAAATGCTCATTTTCATAATGTACATTATTTTATTTGGGAAATCAACAGTTCTACGTACATATTTATAGTAAACAAACAGATATATTGTATAAACTCAGAACTAATAACAGATTTCCACAAAGTATACAAAGTTAGTGAAGTAAATATATTACATATTAAATAAATACACATAAAACAATATTTTGAGTTTGTCCAAATTTTGTAGACAAGATAAAGTGGCTACTTAAACCAGCCAATGACAGGTAATATGATACCTGGACTTCTATATTACCTTCTCTTAAATGTTCTTCATCTCTGTTGAAATATGTGAATATAAACAGCTCCCCAGGGAGTTAAATCCAGTCCTTGTCTACAAAAATTTGGACAAACTCAAAATATTGATTATTTATTTACAATGGAAATCATACAGTCTGTTTTAAAATGAAGGTACAAGAAAGATGCTCCTTCTTTATTTACATTCAAATCACGTATGAAATGCGACTTCCTGAATATTAAAGTTTTTCCTTTCTCTTTTCTTCCCCCTTTTAAAAGTATAGTGTAGATATTAAATCAATGTTTACTTCTTAAAAAAAACTTTTATAAAGAAATTATTAATAAATGAACAATATGTCCAATCCTTGTCTACAAAAATTTGGACAAACTCAAAATATTGTTGATAAATCCACCTGGTCCATGAAAAAGTATAGAAATTGAAAAAATGAGATTTTCAGGCGTTGCCTAGTATGTATGTGAAATAATTCAATTAGATGAATCTCACCCGCATTAATAAGGGTTTCAGCTCTTTAACTTCACAAACATCAACAGATGAAAGAATCGAAGGGCTATAGATGTTCAAATATGGGCAGAATGGTGAATGTTACACAGTGTGTAAAGTAGCCACTTAAACATGCCAATGACAAGTCATAAGCTTTTATATTACCTTCTCTGAAATGTTCTTCATCGCTGTTGAAATATGTTAAATACATATAAGTTTATACATACAAAAATGTTATTTTCATGTGCTCGTAAATTTTTTTCAATAATCAAAGAATTTTTAAATATTTTTTTAAGAACAGTAAGTTATTGTAAATTGGGCGGGATTAGGACAAGGATGCTTGAAGAGAGGATAAGGAGGGGAAGGGAGACGTACATATTTATTATTATAATGCCTACCAAGTTACATAATGCATTTTTAGTGTAAATTTTAAATCTGACTGGGTGATGTTTGTGTAATCTATATCTTTAAATTTTGTATTGTACACTGAAAAAGTCCTTCGAAAAAAAGCATTTTTAATCAATTATAAAGAGGATATGCGACGCAGAGCAGTTGATGTATAGGTATTTGCACTAGAAGCGAACCGTGTATGGAAGCGATTGTGCGCAGCTTACCATTATATTTGACTATCCATAATAATGATTTACGGTAACTTTATTTACAGAAAAACCAACAATTAGTTACTATTCCTCTAAATCATTGCCACCATTAGTATTTTCTTCAAATAAAAATAAAAATATTAATAATGCGCGCCCAGCGCCAGCAATGAGCCAAGGAACTAGCCGATTACTTCAATTTATTTCTTCATACAAATAAGTGTACTATATTTCGAACATCTTAAACCCAGTGGCGAATTTTTTCTCCTAGAGCAAACTTGCAGATTACACAAATTCTTTGAAGATTCTCGATTTGGAAAATAGTACCATTTTTTTTTAGATGATATACTAATGATTTTCTCAAATTAAACGGTTTGAGCAGGCAGGAAGAAATTGCCTTAAGACAATATTCCCGCCCTTAAGCATATGTTATCAATAAATCATTAAAACGCCTTGGATTTGTTAACAGAAGCAAAACTGACTTCAAAAATATCAATACCCTTAAAAATCTCTTCTGTTCCCTAGTCCGCCCGCACCTAGAGTATTCCTCTGTTACCTGGTCTCCATATTATGATGTTCAAATCAAGAACATTGAATAAGTTCAACATAGATTTTTGAGAAAGATAGGCTGGAGGTTTGGCTTATCCAGAGGCCAATATACGTATAATGAGTTGGAAACTAGCTTAAAAATATCTTTTCTTTAAGACCGTCGAAATAAATTCGACCTTCTAGTCGTATTAAAAATTCTCAACTCACTCTTTGATGCGCCTGAACTACTGAGCTCAATAAAACGAAATATCCCAACTAGAAACCTCAGACAAAACTTACTCTGTCACACCGATAACCATTGAACTCACTATGGTTTTCATTCCCCTATGCCCAAAATTCTTAGGTCTGCCATCAAACATACCATTCTTGATTTTTTTGATAACAAGTTGTCTTCTTTCAAACGATCACTGAATCAAATTCAATTATAAACACCTCGATTCTGCTTCCACACCCACAAAGTCTACTATATGCCATTGTGTCTTTCTACTTTTTAAAAATATTTTCTATGTATAAATATGTCCCTAAAAATTCTCAGTGGGCACCTATATAAATAAATAAATATGAAAAAAAAAATGCTTGAATAAATTAACAGTCTTTTTGCTATCCTAGTTAGCATGCTAATCGAAATGAAACTAAAGCGTCTAACGATTTTACAAAGCGAACATGATATTATTTTACAAATGTCGAAATATATGTACGTGGAAATTAATGAATCGACGCAGACAAAAATCCGATACATTCATAATTTAAGACCTTTAATTCAAGGGCGAGTCTATTGAACTCATATTCGAAGAATAAAAATCATAACCGCTTTATACAACCTTGAAAATATCTCGTCTGCATCGCAATCTAGTGGTCAGCGCCTTTAGTATCACGCAAGAGGCTTCCGGTTTGATTCCCGATATGTTTCACAAGTATAATGAGGAATTCCGGTCAACCCAACTGTAATGCACATCAGGTCAAATATCCAGAAGCTACGATGCGGACACTAGGACGTGTACATCGGCTGGATTAGGAGACACCGCGAAATCCTTGGCAACGAAAAGGCTGACAAAATGGCTCGAGAGGCTACGCTCAAGAAGACAGGCCCCGATTTTGCAAATTTCCCGCTCAGCCTTGCCAAATAGAAAATAAGAAGCAGGATGCTTCAACTTTGGAACAATCGTTATTCGAGTAAACCTACCAGAAGTATTACTTAAATGTTTTTTTCCTACAGTTTTCCACGCCTTTGATTTTAGGAGAATGCGGAAAGCTGGCTACGAGTTCACCCAGATTCTCACGGGTCTTGGTGGGTTCATGAGCTACCTACATCGCTTCATTCTCTCCAATATCGACAGCTGCCCATGCGACGATGAAATCCTTTAAATTTTCCTCAACTGTTGATGCGTTGCCTCCTTTCCAGCTTTCAAAGACACTATCTGAGGCCTGGGTGAAGATCTTTACGACATCTCATCAGTGATAGGTAATAAAGAACTCATACGAGAGGTAGTATCATACATGGTAAATATAGTGCATGAAATTGGTAAAATAAACCGTAGTAGGGAAGAGAATGCCGAACACTCTTCTAGTGGAAGGGAAAGCTTGTTGACTACTGTCAACAGGCCGGCTTCTCCTTAAGAGTTTTAAGTGGTTTCCTCTCCACATAAGCAAATGCTGAGAAGTTCCTGATTGGCCCACATTAGAATATTCTTCCTGGTCCCAACAGTTTAGAAAAAAACATAATTAAAGTTATATAATAGCAGAAAAATTATATTTTCAAAGTATAAACCTTGTTTTTTATAAGCATGATAAAAAATAAAGCAACTCCCAAAAATTAATTGGAATATTAAGGAATTGGATAGAAAAAAAAATTCTTGCGCGCGGTAAAAATAAGAGCATTAAATTGTACGGCAAAATTTCTTGAAAACGTAGGAATTAAAAAAAAAAAAAAAACGCACTACTTTGAACGACGTCACCGGCTCATCTGAACCAACCAATGATATGAGAGCTGTGAAGGATATCCGGTTTACTTACCGTAAACAAACTACTACTGAGAATTGACAGAGAAGAACCTTTGACGTCACGCGGAGTTATTTCAGAAATACAAAACTTTTAAAAATCATAACATAACGATAAAAATTTGGCTTCAGCTCTTTAACTTCACAAACATCAACAGATGAAATAATTGAAGGAATATATATGTTTAAATATGGGCAGAATGGTGAATGTTACACAGTTTAAAAAGTGGCCACTTAAATCAGCCAATGACATGTCATAAGCCCTGTAGATGCCTAGACATCTATATTACCTTTCCTAAAATGTTCTTCATCTCTGTTGCAATATGTTAATTATAAGTACTTATGTAATATTTCACATTTTGTATGTTTTTGACACATATGCAATAATATACACACACATGTCCACTAACCTTCACAAATGAATTGCATAAATCTGGTTGTAGTCCTGTGGCTAGGGTCTCAGACACACGGATCAAAGGTCCGTGGTTCGAATCCCACTCTACCCCAACTTGATTCATATTTTCCAATAGTGAGTTATTTAAAACTCATTGAAAATGGCCCACAAAATAAATTATTTGGGTAAATCATAGGAAATCATATATTTTTTTAAATAAATAAATAATAAATATATATATTTTGTTAAAAAAAATTTTTAATAAAAAAACATTTTTTGCGTTCTTTTGATTTACCCAAATATTTCAGCTTTGGTGGCCATTTTAAACGAGTTGTACAAAACTCAACATAGAAAATAGAAATCAAGTTGCGGTAGACTGGGGTGCGATCCTCGGATCTTTGATCCATGAGTCCACGGCACTAGCCGCGGGGCCACAACCCGATTCTGAACTTCAGTTTTCTGTTTCCAATTTTCTGAACCATATTTTACACACACTGAGAAAACGATTGATGTAAATTTAGTATATTTCTGTGGGTATCTGTCATTGGTTTTGTTTTTTGTATATTTTGTTTGTTATATTTTTTCACATATATTACTCTTAATATCCCCAACAAATATATTTTTTTTTTAAATGATGTTTTTCGGCAACACATGTTATTTTTTATCTTAAAGTTGCGAAATCATTTATTTATTTTTTTCTTTTTTAAAAAAAAAAATCTAAATATTATTTGAAAACATAAAATATATGTACTTTTTTTTCGCTCCTTATATTTAAGTTAGCAGTAATTATTAATTGTAAATTTTTATGTTAAGGATCTTTACTGACAAGCCATATTAATTGGCTTGGTGAGTCCTGTAAAAAAAAGTAATTTAAAAACTGTTTTAAAAAATAATAAAAATGTAATATTGTATGTAAATAATAAATATATAAAATAAAGTTAAAAATGAAAAAAAACGAAGGAATAAGGCTGCTCGCGATATTTGCGCAGTGTACAGAGAAGATGCTATGAGTTTTTTTTTATTTTTTAAACCATTTTTATTTGTTTATTTCTCCATACATTTATTATTTTTACATAAAAATGTAATTACAAAAATACACTTTGAAAAAATACATCTTAAAATTAAGCAACAATATTTTGAGTTTGTCCAAATTTTTGTAGACAAGGACTGGATTCAACTCCCTGGGGAGCTGTTTGGCCATTGACAGGTCATAAGCCCTGTAGATGCCTAGACTTCTATATTACCTTTTCTTAAATGTTCTTCATCTCTGTTGTTAAAATTAAGCTATAACATGAATTGGAAAAAATGCTTACAACGACTACAGCGTCTGAGCGTGGGCCATTCCTTTTTTAATTATTAAAAAGTTTATAGCACATAATATATATGGTATGATATGACCATGAAAAGAAAGAAAATAAAAATAAAAGAAAATACAAAATAAAAATAGAAAGAAAAAGAAAAACCAAATTAACATATGCTGATATTTCGAAAATGTGATTTATTTGCAGTATGCATTTATTTTTTATTTTAATTATTGTTTTAAAGAATGTGTCTATCTGCTCCTTCCATGCTAATCCAAGACCTCAAACCTACTTCAAACTGTACCAGTGATTTAATTTTTTGTAGTTCCTTGGTTAAAAGATTGAAGGATCTTGGACCAACATGTAAGGAGTTGATTGACTTGTTTGTTGCAAAATAATGAACGAGAATGCTTTATAATACTGTAGTATTATTAGGAAAAAACACATCACCAAAAAATATATTACTTTTCTTTGGTTATTAAATTTATATCATATTCCTTTATTTCATACAGCGACCAGATGCGCCTCTATTGGCCAAAATTATAACTACTGGATTACACGAGATTGCTCTGCTCACTTTAAAATCACTTATTCAAATACGTCTTTAACCTAAAACTTTAGAATCTTGTTCGAAAAATTACACTTGCGATTACGGTAAAATCTTGCAGCTTTCATTAATGCAATTTAGTCTTTCAATACTTTTTCATAAGGGCTAGTATTTTTTAAAATACATCAATTTGACTTACGACAGTCTAAGGGAGGTGACAATATACGCACTCGTTATGTGTAAGAAAGAGATAACGAATATATTTTGTATGTCGTTACAATCAGAGATAATGTAGAACTATTACTAGTTGTTACAATAATAAGTAAGTAATTTAGCATACTTATGTTTCGGTGGTTTGAAAGTAAATTTGCTTTAAAATAAATAAATATTTTGATATTTTAATCGAAACGAATTGATATTTTAATCTATAACATAGTATAAATCCTTGAGTGGGTTTTAAATAACAAAGATTCGCTTATTGTTTTTTAATTGTAATTCGTTTTTGTGCATACGATGACAGTTGAATATTGTAGGTTATTCTTCAGTTTCCATTTAAACTTTTAAAATTTAGTGAGTTATGATAAAAACGTTACTAGTGTATAGTGTTAATAATAAATATATATGAAGAATTATAATATGTATAACTTATGTCGTTTTGTGAATAATAATGTGATATAAAAGTCGATGAAACAATGATTCTTAAAACGTAATTTATGTTTTGTTTGGTGAACTATCGTACTCGGTAAGGAATACTTTTAAATTATTTAATTATAATCACTTATAAAGAAATAGTGTTTTATTTAAAGACAAGTTATAATAGTCTGACTTAACCAAAGATGCGCTTATGAATTATTTAGTTTATTAATTACTTTTTCGACACCTAGCCCAAATTGCGAAATAGCTGCGCGGATGGGTCGTTGCTTTCAAATGACGTAGGCGGGGGTTCGAATCCATAGGGGTTCAATTTTTTTTTTGCAATTATGTTTTTTTAAATCAAATGTTTGTGCTACATTAGAAAATATTTTTACTGAAACTATTAGCCGCTGGAGCCATTTGTTAGGAATTATTTATTAAATATAAAATAGACTGGTTTTTTATATGCCATAATACCGCTATGGACATTTTATCAGAATTTTCATAGCTTACCAATTTAAAAACTCACCGCTCGCCACTGTTATCGACCTAATTTTTTTTTTTTTTTTTTTATAAAAAAATAAATATTTGCGTTCTTATGATTTACCCAAATATTTAATTTTGAGGGCCATTTTCAACGAGTTGTAAATAACTCACTATTAGAAAATGGGAATCAAGTTGGGGTAAAGTGGGATTCGAACCACAGACCTTTGGTCCGTGAGTCCGAGACACTAGCCACAGGACCACAACCTGATTCATTAATAAATGATAATAAGTTGGAGGACCGGCAATCGATACAAGCTACTTTCTGCCCATAAAAAATATGTCATTCCATGGGGAAAATTCGAACTGTAATCGTCAAAACTAACTACTACCGTACTAATTTCTCCCTTATGTAAAGGATGCTGCGGGTCAAACTTAGTATTTCACATTTAAAAATATTTAGAATGAAGAAATCGGTTTCAAAGACTCAATTGTCCGAAAATATGTTTCGCTTGGAGAAGTTTGTTTAAGTGTGTCCGAAATGTTGTAAAAAATTTATGTGTGCATACTGTTTCTTCACATTTTTAACGGTTGATGATTTTATATTATCTTTACTTCGCAACATTAAAAAAAAGACGTGCCCAAGTGTTTTGTGATGTTATTTACTGTTGTATCAATTTAAGTATATTAATTTATTCAACGATGTTTTGAGTATGTCCAAATGGTTGCAGACTGACTTGATTTCCTCCCTAAGCAGTTATTCACATTTTAATTTGTTGCAACCGAGAGGGACAATATTTTTTAGAAGGGAATATGAATGTCTAGGGCTTATGACCCCCGCCATTGGCTGGTTTATTTTTTATTCATATTTTTCTCTTACAAACTATAATTAATAATACAAATAATGTGACCTCACTGGGGTTACCCGCGTCGAGGACACTTAAAAATATACTTTTTTTGAAATGTTTTTACATTACGAATTATTTACGAATCGGGTTGTGGTCCTGGGCTAGTGTCACGGTCTCACGGACCGAAGGTCCGTGGTTCGAATCCTACTCTATCCCAACTTGATTCCCATTTTCTAATAGTGAGTTATTTACAACTCGTTGAAAATGGCCCTCAAAATTGAATATTTGGGTAAATCATAAAAACGCAAATATTTATTTTTATTAAAAAATAAATAAAATTTAAGAATAAACAAAGGGGACTTATTTTAAAATTAAATAATAATAATTTTATTTCTTTTTTATGTTGACATACATACCTACATGTATATTTGCTTTTTTTTGTTGTTTTTTTTTCTTTTTATACCCAAGTTTTTAAATTTTTGCATATCTAACTAACATATTATTTTGTATATTTTATATTGTTAAAGGCACTTGTGCCGTACAATAAATAAATAATAAATAATAATTATAAATAAACAGAGATAATTAATAAAATATTCAGACACTACGTATTTATGTTAATGATTAATTTATGTACATCTATATTATTTATATTACAAAACGCACAATGAAAATAACAAAAACCTTACATAAGCTATACACTTTGATTATTTATTAACAGCTCCCCAGGAAATTGAATCTAGTCCTTGTCTACAAAAATTTGGACAAACTCAAAATATTGTTGATAAATTACCTGGTCCATGAAGAAGTATAGAAATTGAAAAAATAATATTTTCAGGCGTTGCCTAGTATGTAGGTGAAATAATTCAATTAGATGAATCTCACCCGCATAAATAAAGGTTTCAGCTCTTTAACTTCACAAACATCAACAGATGAAAGAATTGAAGGAATATGGATGTTCAAATATGGGCAGAATGGTGAATGTTATACAGTGTGTAAAGTGGCCACTTACACCAGCCATTGACAGGTCATAAGCCCTGTAGATGCCTAGACTTCTATATTACTGTCTCTTAAATGTTCTTCATCTCCGTTGTAATATGTTAAAATAATACGATGTCAAAAAGTCAATAATCTCAATTTCGACATTTTTGCAAATGGTCACTTTACTTGTAAATAAATCTATGATACCTTATTCAAACTTTGAATATATGATGTGAAATTCCGTATTAAAACGTTTTTTTATTTTATTACGGGTATTTTTTAAGAAACGAATTTATTAAATTAAATTACCTGCGAATTCATGCACATTAATTAATTTAAGAGATTTATGGAGGTATTAAAAAGATAAGATAAATATTTTAAAAAACAACGGTATTTACAAACTTGAATGTAACGACTGTAATGCAGTTTACATGGGACAAACTGGGCGCTCTTTCTTAACTAGATATTCAGAACACATAAGATCCTTTAAAAATAAAAAACAAGATTCTCAATTTGCCAATCACTAAATTGAAAATAATCATAAAATTCATATCTCAAATAAACCAATTCCATTAGACGTTGAAAGCAAAGGGCGTAAACTTAATGTACTTGAACAATTGGAAATTAATTAATATCTAAATAATCCTAATTTTAAAATAATAAATGAACAAACCAACCTAATATCTTCACCACTATTAAACATATTTAAATAGACTGTTATTCTTCGCTTTGTTCCTTTTTGTACACGCTTATTTGTCGCGTAATTAATAGATGAATCATGTTCCAATTGCATTTATATATTTTGATAAGAAATTCTTAAAAATAGAAATATTGTATGATAATACATTTATGTTTATATAAATTTCCTCATAATATTTCAATCATATTTTAAAATAAAAATGAACAGCAAACTATTATAATATTATTGATATGTTTTCGACAAAAATGATATAAATTTACAAAACTATAAAGCTTCATTAATTATCTCACAATACATACTTGTATGCCAATAAATACTTACTTTGTTATATTTTCCCCGAAATTCAAATATAAATCCTTAAATTTCCCATTTCCTATTAAACACCTTAGCCTCACCCTTTACCATTGGTTTTTCCCTCAATTATGATTAATGTACAAGCTATAGTTCATAAGATTATTTTTATTTTCTACTTAAGTACCTTGAATTATGTAACTAGATAAGGACATTCAATCCACATAATCTGTGTTCAAACTCAAATCAGTGTTTGATTTCTAATTATAAGTTTAATATTCCCATTAGTATCTATACTTTTAGATTTGTCTAGTGCTGCGGTTGTTTTCTGCAAATTGAGAAATGCCGTCATTATAATCAACACTATTTTCAGAAGGTGATTACTACAGTTTTTTGTATGTAAATGGCCTGGCTGTTCTTAGCAAAACATAGAATTGACCTTACCCGATAAAACCAATATCTCATTTTCTCTAAATTGTGAACTGGCTGCTTTCTGCGTAACTACGAATATACTAAAGCAAGGGTGGCCAACCCGCGGCCCGCTGGGTGTCTGCTAATGGCCCGCGGGGCATATTGTCTTAGGAAATATGACCACATTTCTGATTATCGTAGGCAACTGAAATGGCTCAAAATTAGACAGCGGAGAGACTATCACTCCCTCTCACTTCTGTTCAATGTACTTCATAGTCCTAACGCTCCTATATACCTGTGTGAAAAATTTCAACGCTTATCAGTTCATGGTTTACCTCTTCGTTCTCATTCTCAAGGCACTCTCTTAATACCCATACACAATTCCTCTTTCTTCTCTAACTCATATAGTGTCCATGCGGCTCGACTGTGGAATCATCTCCTATCCACCATCAAAGATGTTACTACATTATCTCTGTTTAAATCACGTCTGAAGAAACATCTCCTTTCTCTTCCTTAATCTCTCCTCCTTTCCTTTTTCCTCTTTCCGCTTTTTTCCTTTTTCATATTGAGTAATAGTTTTGATTTAAGGTAATTTATAAACAAATACGTTTATTTCTATTTTTATATATTTTTCACTTTTTAATCTTTTTTTTTTTTTTCTATTGAATATGTTCTGTAACTTGAATTATAAAAATAAAACTTTTATTTTATTGGTTGGTTGGAAGAAATTGCCATTTGGCAAGAAGCCCGCCAATGTACAAATAAAATTATGTACAAAAAGTTAAATAAATAAATAAAAAATATTATGCAAAAAAAAAAAAGTTATTTCTATGGATAATGTATGAAGCGCCGTTTTTGTATAAATATACACCAAGGGCAATTTAATGGTGTACATGAAACCACCAAAAGAACATTTCTTCGTGCATAGTTTGTATCATATCCCATATTATGGAAGTATCTTTCTCGGCCACGTCTTTCTCGGCCTTCCTCGGCTTCTACATCCAGGCACACTTGCACTATAACATATTTTAGCCGTTCTTTCATCACTCATCCGCTCCACACGACCAAATTATCGTAGGAGCCCTTTCTTAATTTTGTCGATAATGCTTATCTCAGCCTTGCACTCTGCTCTAATTTCGACATTTGTACACCTATCATACGTAATCTTACCACACACTCGCCTGAGAGATCGCATTTCGACAACATTCAGTCTACTTTCGTCCTTCTTTTTTCAACACCACGCTTCACTACCATACATAAGGGTTGGTAACAGAACTCCGTTATGTACTGCCAATTTTGCTTCTTCGATAAGTTCTTATTTGCCTCTATCGATTTTAAGGTACCATTAACTATGTTTCCGGCACTAACCCTTCTCTCAATGTACTTATCCACATTTCCGTCTCTTGTAAACATACTTCCCAAATATACAAATTCTTTAACCTGCTTTAATCTGTCTCCATTTGCTTTAATCTTACATACCTACGGTGTATAAAATTTATTATATTTTGTTAATTTTTTATGATAATTTTTTGGATTGCTATTTTTGGTATTGTAACTCTAATCTAATAAATATGTTTGACTCTCATTTTTGTTATATCTTCTTAAAAAAATGTACATATTTCTTATTTGCATTGAATATTAGAAGAAATTTTGTTGTACGGCCCGGTAGGAAATCTCATTTCCAAAATCTGGCCCGGCTGCTGAAAAGGTTGGCCACCCATGTACTAAAGTATCGTATATAAAATTCCATCAATTTACATCGTAAAAAATGCTAAAATTTTACTTACAAACCGGTCGTTTCAAGTGTTAAGGCCACTGATTTTATAATAAACAAGGTTACGTGATATTTTTAGTTCGCAGTAGGTTCGTGTACCTAATGAAAAGTTGGTTCTCCATCTCTGTTGGAAAAGCTATATTCATGTTATTGATTTTAGGGGGAGTTTAAACTGTAATAAACTGCGAAGATTTTCTAGTCAAAAAATTTAACTTAAAACTCCGCAGGTAACTTCTCAAGACAATATATCATTTTGAATTTATTTCCATACTAAGCATTATGTTTATTTTGTAATTTAAAAAAAAAATTCATACCCTTTTAATTTGTAGTGTATCATAATTTTTATTCTGCGTTTGTAAATAATGTTATAGTTTTAAATATAAAAACGTTCGTAAATAAATATTGTTATCTGTATGTCTCTAAATAAATATTATATTAAATTATGTAAAATATGTTTTCAATTTAAATTTAAAAAAAACATACTAGTACATGGACGTGTTGAATCTTACATTTTTATGCAAAAATTAAAAACAAAGATTAATAAAATAAAAATATTTTAAAAATTAACACTATACTATGAAGAGAGGAAAGGATGGGAAGGAAAGAAGAAGGATAAAGGAACAACTTAAATATTTAGATAGTGACATTTCAATCTTGACTCAAATGTAAATAAAGAAGGGGAGTCTCTAACATTAGTAGGTAGATTGTTCCACAATTGAGCAGCTACTACTGTGAAAGAGGAGGTAAGAAAATTGGTGTGATGAAAGGGTATTAAAAGTGTTAACTCGTTACTAGAAAGAAGAGATAGTCCGTGTTGTGATACAGGTTGAAAGAGCTCTCTCAGATAAACAGGCGAAGTGAAATTATTTAAAATATTATGAAGAAGTGATAGAATGTGAATGTTTCTTCTATGCCTGATACTGAGCCAGTGTAGTTGCGTGCGATATACGGTTATGTGGTCGAATTTGCGAAGATCAAAAACACAACGTATATAAACATTTTACAATCGTTCTAACTTATCCAGTGATTCAGAGTTAGCATTTATAAACAGCCGTGAGGCATGGTGCCTTACTAAAATAGATAAAAGAAGGCTAGAGGCCTAGATGTGGTGCTAGAGAAGAATATTAAGAATTTTCTGGAGAGATCACATCACTTATGACGAGGTTCTCAGTAGAATCGAAGAAGGGAGGTATCCAATCAAAACCCTCTCAGAGAGGCGAGCCCATTGGGACGGCCACATTATGCGCCATGAGGGTCTCCTGCATGACATAATGGAGGAAATGGTTATAGAGACAAATCACAGAGGGCAGCCCCGACGCGGTGGGAGTATTAAGCACACATGTGCTAGGATTTGAGCTGCGCCTCATATTTTGAGCTGAAGAAGGCTGCAAATAATAGAGAGCAGTGAAGGACGATATGCAGGATTTTGCTGCAAACCAATCCTCGGGACTAGGACTGTGAAGAAGAAGATTTTATTGCTCCTCTCCTGGCATCTGTAGCTCAATCGCAAATAACTATCAGCGTGCTTAAAAACATGCTAAGCATTTGAGCGATCACAATGTACAATAATGAACATGCTCATGTAATCGCAGTCATAAGTCAACGCGTGTGTAATCTCTAAGTCAACGCTCGTGTCGGTTAGTTTTTTGTTTTCCTCGTAAATAAATACAGTTCACTGGCGAAAAATCAGCGTTTACTATAAAAAATAATATAATACATAGCATTTGCAAAATAGTAAGAAGTATCTAATACAAAGAAGTGAAAATTTAATTACAATTACTATGGCGACTGCTTTTCTTAACATTTGGCTTGCCAACCGCCGGCTAAATGCAATAAATAGCATGATAAATATTAAATAAATAAATAAAAATAGCAGTTTTGGAATATTTTCACTGAACTCCTCCTAAACGACTTAACCGATTTACGTGCGGTTTTCAGGTAAATGTAGATCTTTCCGCTGCGCGTGTTTGTAGATATTAAAATTTTCAATCGAATTTGTAAAAAAAAGTTAGAAGCATTAATCTTTTTTTCATCGACCTACCAGGGTCGCCGAGAAAGCATATAAAAAAAATTGAAGAATGTTGTTTATTTTATTAATGTTTTATGAGTATTTGTAGCATAAAAAATAATTTTAAATTTGTAGTTTTGAATTCCCGAAAAACCGGTCATTGCATCGGCCACGCCCTTAATGCGTCATGATTCATGCTAATTTTCAACAGTGTTCCTGACCGTTCATATTTTTTTAGAACATCGTCACGAATCTTGACGTCACAACCATCAATGTCAAACATGTCGCGTTTTTCTAGTAACATATTTTTTGTAATATTTTTTTAAAAGTTATACATGAAAACATAACTATATTGATTTTTAAAATACAATTAATAGCTATTGCATGACCTCCCTTATCTAACACCAACAAAAGAACTCTTTAGAAAATTAAACAATCAAACGTTAATAAACTTTTCAAACTAGAATCTTTAAAAAATATTCTTAAATTAGCCACTGATATCATTGTCGACAAAGAACTAAAACTTGAAAAAAAAATGTAATAAATATGGTCATAATACATGAATATCAGAACAATATCACATACAACATTCCTGAACAAGACAAGGACAATCGAGACTAATAAATCAGGGACTGAAATTATACAATAAACTACCAGACAAAACTTCAAAAGACTCAGACAAACTTTTCAAAAGGCGTAAAAAATATAATAAAATTATCAACAACTAAGTATAAATAAAAAATTATATATTGTTATTGTAAAATGCAATCTCCTAGGCAAATGTGCGGTAAAACTATGTACGATAGATGCACGAATGTTGAGATCTATACATTATGTAAGGCTGAGACAATCACTATCGACAAAATCAAGAAAGGAGCTCTGCGTTGGTTTGAACATGTAGAACGAATGGACAGCAAAAGAACGGCTAAGAATATTTACAATGCGAATGTTGATGGATGCAGAAATAGAGGCAGACAGAGAAAGACATGGCATGACCAAATCTAACAAATACTTGAAGACGGACATGTCAAAAGTCGGAAAAATCGGCGCGCGTGCATGAGAAAATGTATGAATGTAGAGGAAGCTAGATTGGCTTATTACGGGAGTAAAAAAATATTCTCACATCTCACAACATCTTCGAGATTTGCACTGGTTAAAAAGCCCAGAGATAATAAAATACAGTATTCAAATCCCTTCATGAAATAGCTCCAAAATACCTATCGGACCTTTGTATTAGGGAAAATACATGTCAAAGAAAATCTACTCTTAGGTCAGCATTTGATTCAGGAAGAGGAAAACTTGTCGAAATCCGGCGCTCCCCAAACACTAGATTTGGAGATCGTACTTTTGCCGCCGCCGGCCCCTCTGCCTGGAACCAATTGCCTTCAAACTTACGAATCATCGACAGTCCCAGTCAGTTCAGATCCCAACTAAAATCCCACTTCTTTAGACTATCATACCCTCAATTTTAAATCTGGAAATATAATATATCACTTTAGTTTAGTTAGAATGTAAGTTTAGGTATACAATTGTAAAGCGCCCTTGAGGTGATTTAAAAAAAAAATGGCGCTATATAAATCAGCCAAATATTATTTTTAAAGATATAGTAATGTGGTGTTCTATCCTTTCTACCTACTCTTACGGGGAGACGGCGTGGTTGTTTGTTGTTGTTGTTGTAAAATAAATAAATAATATTCAAATAAAAAAAATGTTCTGAATCCATTTCTTATATTTTTATCAGTTTTCGTAGTATGTGATATTTTCCTATAAGTTAACTCAATCATTTAACTAAGCGTTTAGAAAAAATAAAACAATTATTATTGTTGTATAAAAATCAACGAGGCTTCGCCACGCTAAACCTTTTTGTTAAACGTTCATTCAAGGAACGGCTATACCATACGGTTTAATGCCAGCATTTAATGAACAGCCTAGCCGCTCAGTTGATTTGATAATTTAATTGTTTGACGGCAATATTACATATATTTTCAAACCAGGGTTAAACGCCTCTATATAACCTTTTCAAGATCAAATAGAAAGAAAGTCAATGTCGCAATTTTCGTTGTTCTACGATACGATGATTTTAGATATGGAAACTTAGATGCTTGGGCTTGTGAGCTGTGATTGGCTAGTTCAAAAGGCAACTTTACACACCGTGTAACATTTACCGCTCTGCATGTTAAATGGCGTCAGTGGTGTAGTTCACGGAAGGTTCGGGTTCGATTTCCGGTGGCACCACAAAAAAAAAGATTTTCAAGCCTGGGTGTTCTGTGCTGTAATTCACCGATGTAATTGAGTCTCCCGGCCATGTTGTGGTGCAAAAATTAAAAACATACATTTTTCTTCAATTCTCCCAACAGTTGATTTTTGTGAAGCTAATGCGCTGAAACCTTTATTGATGAGGGTGAGATTCAACTGACGGATGCAACGTGAGGATTTTAACTGTTATATGTTAAGAATTCATTTCAAAAATAAAATAATTTCAATAAAAAATCAATTTACCTTTTTGGTCTTTGAAATTTGATTCACTTAAACAAATTTTTTTTCAATTGCACACACGACGCGTTTAGAGCAATTTGCGGAAGGACCTCGCTTCGCGATGTCTGACGATCGACTGATTTCCGAAACATTACTAAAATAACTTCATAACTCCTAGTTAGGGATTATTAGCATTAGCAATTTGAATTCACACGAAAATATAATTAGCATTAGCTAATGCAAACTATTAAACTGAATTTTAAATTGCTAATTAATTTAAACGAGTCCGGCGTATGAAAAAAATAGTTCTGTGAGTGAAATAGAACCAGACTCCGCACCTCGTGATCAAGTGGTCAACGCAATTGCCTTCTTTGCCAGAGATCTCGGGTTCGATTCCCGGCATGGTTGAGATAAAATATCTATTTAAACAGGTTTTTTATACCAGAATACACTGGAAACTAGTATTACACATTTTTTTTCATACGTTTTTAACATAACAGTACAAATATATATTGTTTTGTTGTTTAAACATTACATTTTTTTTTGTTCTTTGAAAATCCACGATTTCTGGTGCTGGTGGTGTTTTAAAATCTGAAAAATGTAATACTACCTACGTAATTTGAAACAGTTGAATTTGAAGTCAAAAGTGAAAATATTTTTTTCGCGGGTTCGATTCCCGCCAGTTGCAAGAAAAAAACCCAAAAAATATTTTTTTCTCAATTGATCATGGCTTTGTGGAATATTTTTCATAACTGCCTTACACATCCTATTTCCCACGAGAGGCTTAGCGGGTTATTTCTTTTTAAAAAAAAGTTTTTCTGACATCTTTAGTAAAGGTTGTGTTTTGTTAGGTAGTTTATTGAATAATTTTAGTTATTTCAAAACCATGTAAAAAGAGGAATCAAGAAAAGAGCTCTGCGCTGGTTTGGACATGTAGAACGAATGGACCACGAAATAACGTCTAAGAATATTTACAATGCGAATGTTGGTGGATGCAGAAATAGAGGAAGACCGAGAAAGACATGGCATGACCAAATCCATAGAACTAACTATGGTTTTCATTCCCCTATGCCCAGAATAAAAGGTCTTTAATTTTTCTTGTATCGTTAAGTTTTAACAAATACAATGCTTATGCTCTTAAGATAGAAAATCTCAATCTTAGAACAGGCTGTGCCATGTTAGATGGAAACTATCATAAACAGAGAATACTCCGTTTTCATTTTACATCAATTAGTTTTAGATATATTCGCTGTTATTAATTATTGAAATAAATATATAAATAAAATAAAACACGGAATTTTAGCATGCTAATGAACTAAACAAGATTAGCAGCATTAATTTTTATTACGACTTCGTACCGCGAAGGCTACCATAACCGGTATTGCAATCGAAATAACTTTGGCGAATAGAGTAAAGGCGTTGGGAAATTACAGGTATATGATTCGTTTCGTGAAAATCCTTACTGTATTGGTGACCTGCCTTGGTGTTAGTTAACGACAATTTTAATACTGTACAGGTAGATCCTTGTTAATTCACCGAGGCATCAGAGTGTGCATTTTTACCGTAAAAAATAAAATATCATTACGATTGATATTTAAAGCGAGGCCAAATATATCGAGAAATGTTGGAAAACATAACGAGAGATGAAAAATATCTCAAAATAAAATATGTAAATCTAGGCTAACGAATTACAACAGGGATGGAGAATACCTTAAATAAGGGAAGATGAAAGTCTAGGAATTTACATGGCTGGTTTAAGTGGCCACTACACACCGTGTAACATTCACCATTTGCCTATATTTGAACATCCATATTTCTTCAATTCTTCCATTTGTCGATTTTATTGAAGTTAAAGGGCTGAAACCTTTATTTATTTATTTATGTATGTATGTATGTATGTATGTATGTATGTATGTATGTATGTATGTATGTATGTATCAGGGGCGAATCGTCAAAGTAAGCGATTATGCACAGCTTACCATTATATTTGACTTTTTATAATAATAATTTATAGTAACCATGTTTATGGGAAAATAAATAAAGTAATTGTTATTTATTATAAATTACCGTTTATATATTTCTACAAAAAAAATTCTATGAAGTGCGCCCAGCCCATTCTTACTGAACGATGAAACTAGCCGATTACCTCAGCTTATTCTTCCATACAAAAAAGTACACTGTATTTTTCGTCTTTAACCCAAGTCGGCTTTTTTAGTACTAAAACAAACTTGCAGATTACAAATATTATTAGAAGATCCTCTATTTGGAAACTAGTATTTCGAACATTATTTCCGAAGTACTATTTTTCTTTGATGGGCTACCGTTGACATATTATGTATCACATAGGACAGGTGGCGTTCTTAGTGGCCGTTTTAGGCATTATTCATTTAAAAATAAATCGGCCAGTGCTCACGTCTTGACAGTACTGTCAATGACAGATCATAATGGAAATATCTGCTGAATGTCATTGTGGTATGTGTTAATAAACTTTTGTACAAGTTTAGTATTCTATTAAAATAGTGTAGATTAAAGCTACTATATCGCGTGGTTAGTAATAATTGTTGTTTGAGTTGATTTTCACAGAACCATAGAAAAAGTAGTAATTTAAAATTACATTACTTACATGTTATGTAAGTATTTATATGTAGTACAAATTAATGGACATTTTTAATAGATTACCTTTAAAATAAATCACGGCTCGCCACTGATAAATATATATATGTATATATATATATATATATATATATATATATAACTTACTAACTAACTAACCATCACGCCATTTCCCCGCAGGGGTAGGCAGAGAGGATAGAACGCCACACCACTCTGTCCTGGCACACTTCCTTTGCTTCCTTCACATTCATACATCTTCTCATGCACGCACGTCGATTATTCCGACTTTTCACATGACCACTTTCAAGAATTTGTTGTACTTGATCATGCCATGTCTTTCTCGGCCTTCCTCGACTTCTACACCAGACACATTCGCATCATAAATCTTTTTAGCCGTTCTTTCATCATTCATTCGCTCCACATGACCGAACCATCGCAAAAGACCTTTCTTAATTTTGTCGATAATGCTTAACTCAGCCTTGCATTCTGCTCTAATTTCGACATTAGGGCACCTATCATACATTGTTTTTCCGCACATTCGCCTGAGGGATCGCATTTCAACAGCATTCAGTCTACTTTCGTCCCTTTTTTTCCATCCAATGCTCGCTTCCATACATTAGGGTTGGTACCAGAACTCCATTATGAACTGCTAATTTAGCCTCTTGCGATATACACTTATTTGCTACGACAGACTTTAAGGCACCATTAACTCTGTTACCGGCACTAACCCTCCTTTCAATATCCTTGTCCATATTTCCATCTCTAGTAAACATACTACCCAGATATACAAATTCTTCGACCTGTTTCAAACTATCTCCATTTACTACAATCTTACATTCAGTCATAGTTACATTTCTTTCCTCTATATATATATATATATACATATTTACTCACCCTCACTAACGTGTACTATATAACACTGATACACTTAAACAAGTAGGTAAATTATTATTATTTTTTTTTTCTCTTTTATTCAGGAAACATACAGTACAGTTACAAAGTTTAATATTTTACACAATTAGACTTAATTCTAATGGACCAGTGAAGTTTCATATTATAAAGCAATTATATGTAAGGTTAATTATGAAAGTACAAAAAAGAGAAGGAAAAGAAAAACATAAATGAAAGTTGTTTAAAAATTAAAATTAAAGTGAAAAAAAGATATCTTAAAGTTTGTAGTTTGTAGTCAGTATTTACAAATGGAAATAATATTAAAAATGAAGAAAATTTGTAAGAGTAATTAAAAATTAAGAATTGAAATAAAGAATGAAAAACATGCTCAGATGTAAAAATAAAATAAAAGAGTAATAACATTTTTAAAAAAAAGGAAAAACATAAATATATACATATTTATTTTAAGGTATTCAAAGAACGATGAGAAGAATCTTTAAGTGATATATAAGACAATACATTTAGGTCAATTTAAAAAACATCTTCAAAATTAATGACACATTATAGTAAGAGCAGATATATTGATTTTATTTACATATATAATATAAGTAATTAAAAAAGTTTAAAAAGTATAAAACATGCCAATGCAGCAGAGAAAAAAGAAAAAATCAAGAAGGAATAACAAGTATAGCAGGTAATCTTCAAAATTTGAAAAGCAATATAAGGAGAAGATTTTAAACCAAGAGAAGTCGATAAAATTTCATTAAAGCGATTTTAGTAGTAATACAAATTTCAAAAGAGAAATTATTTTATTATAAAAGTTATCCTCATAAGTAATTGAGACACATTTTAAATATATATTTCTACCGACATATTGAAACCATTGTATAAATTCTATAATGTTTTTTTTTTAGATGAATAATAAAATACTAAAACTTTAGTTTGTGGAGCAGGTGAATTAATATTGGTTTGGGCGAATGAGACAATCCATTTTCCTTTTACTCCCAGCTCCACTATCCTTTTTATAAAAAAAATATGTTACTAGATGGATTAATTTTTATGTGATCTTAGTTGAAATTGACTACATGGATTAATTTTTATGTTACAATAGTTTGAAATTGACTTCATGTATTAATTTTTATGTTACCCACATGGATTAAACAAGTCATTTTGTTGCATCAAAAGCAGCAAACATTTGGATTTCTTTGGCATTTTAGCATCACAATCATTGTTTTCCTCTGCCACTAGCTCAAGAACTGATTTCCTGAAGAAATCATCAACAAAAGATGTTCTTCTTGCATAATCGGATAAAAATTCATCTGATGCATGGCGGTATTTTTCGTCTGGTTTAACTTCTCTATCTCATTCGAGTAAGACTTTAGGGAATCTGTTTCAGTCAGAACATCTTCGGGTTTGTTGATTTCCATATGTATTTCTAGGGATTTAAGTGGTTTCTTGACGAATACCATTGGTATTTCATCCTTGGCTTGTTGATCAATGTTTTGGATTTGATTCGTTTAAAAAAAAGGTGTAAACTTGTCTCTTGTGTTGTAACTTGAGTTTGATCTCTTGATGTCCATACGATCGATGTCTCTCATATCAGGACAGGAGCCAATGAAAATTAGACTCGAAACAATGTTTCCTGCGGCTCCACGAAAATTGTATCATCTTGAGTCACGGCATCTTTCAAGACATCAGAATCATCTTTGTATTCATTTCTATTATTGTTAAAAACGTCAGTTATTTGTGAAACTGTAATATTGTCTTTAGATGTTCGACTTTCTTGATATAGTTTCGAATCTGATACACTCTTAGTAATTGGTGATTCAACAACAGCCATAATTTCAAATTTGTAGCAGCCAAAAAATTATAACTGGAAAAAAAACATGTTTATTAATATAACTATTAATGGTACATTTACTTCGACATATATCTAATTCCTGTGCCTAATGAATTATTGATGGTTATGGATTTAAGTAATACATATAAATGTTCATGGATGCAGAGAGAAAGAGGAGGAAAGTAGAGTTGGGTCTATACTCAGAGTAATAATGCGTAACCTATAGAGAAGCCCTATCACTATGTTTCATACAACGCTGTTGGTTAGCAACAAAGTGTTGGCTATTTTGTTTTGTTTGACAACAAACACATAACGGTTCTGTCAGATGCTTTTGTCGCTGGCTTAGCTTTGTTTGAAAATAACTTGAATATTTACGTTTTAATAAATAAAAATCGACTATAGTGAATTGCAGTATGTTTGGTTGCAGCAGTCTACTGCGTCAAAAGTGTTAAAGGAGTCAGTTTTGATTTCGAATATTTTCCATGATTTACATTGATTTTGGCATTTATTGTCCCGACACGTGTATTATGTTGCTTAAAACTTTCCTTATATCAACATATTTACTTCATATATTATTTTTTCTCAATTTAAGGGATAAATTTGTGAATTAAAGGTATGTTTACTGGTTGATAATGATAAATGATTATAAGCAATATTTCGGGCCGCACTAGGCATCCATATAAAGTTTGAGTCTTTATCGAGTAGACGTCGATTAAAAATTTACTCGAAACTAGCACTTCAACCTTGAAATCACATCTTTAATGACGTGTCCAAATTTCAGGCCGCTACGACTTGCCGTTTCGGAGATGTGACGGACAAACAAACAAACTCAACACAGGACTTTGGTTCCACGGAGTTGGGATTTATGTCTCAATAAATATAATATAAGTATATTGTGAATAAAATAAATATTTTTTTTTTTAAATAAACACACACATGTATTTTCAGTTTTTAATAATATAGGTGAATTATCGAAAAATAAATTGGAATAACCCTGCAATAATAAATACACAGGTTCATATTTAAATGTATTTACAATGCAAATTAATATCCATTTGGTAATTCTCGACCTGAGTACGGCCCATTGTTTTGCTGCGAACTGTTGCTTACTTAATATTTATTAGTCATAGAATAGTTTTTCTACGTTTAGGCTTCTCTATAGCTTGGCGCATTATTACTCTGAGGACTATAATATGCGTTCTCCTTTTATATACTTTTATTTATTTTTAGCATTAAATTCTTAAAATTAATGTGAAATCTGAAATTGGTCTTACTTTTTAACTCTTAAAGGACTGTGGTAAATAATCCATTTGCGCATGGTGTTGTAACATCGTGTTACCACTAGCAAAGATGGAATATTCTAAAGTTTAAACATTTGAAGAAATTAAAACATAAAGACATACTTTTAAATAAATTTTTATTCATAATTTATGTAAAAAAAACAAATAATTTAGCCCTGTTATTACAAAATAAATTAAAAATCACAAATACGCCGCTCATATTACGCGCGTGCGTCCCCCATAACTGTTATCAACCGATGAAGACTGAATCTGTTTTAAACAACACCCGCCACAAAATAGCGTCTCTGTCTTCCTTGTTATGATTTTTATCTTCGTGCTCTCTCTTGTATAAGGTATCTGAATAGATGTGTTGCTGAATTAGCGGACTCATTCTTCGCGTAGCATGGATAAATAATTTTCGTATTAACATTTAGCATAGTTATACAATTATACTTTGCAAATCGAGTGTGAAAATGTCCATTTTAAGATTACAGAGAATACGAATTCATATTCAAAAAAATAAGAGAGATATATCAAATCTTGTATCCTATGTCGACTATGTGACATCACAGCCACACAAGAGTTAAATTGTTTTCCTATCAATTTATTTAACTTTTTGTACATAATGTTATTTGAACATTGGCGGGCTTATTGCCAAATGGCGATTTCTTCCAACCAACCAAATAAAATAAAAGTTTTATTTTTATAATTTAAGTTACAGAACATATTCAATAGAAAAAAAAAGATTAAAAAGCTGAAAGTATATAAAATAGAAATAAACGTATTTGTTTATAAATTACCTTAAATCAAAACTATTACCCAATGGGAAAAAGGAAAAAGAGGAAGAGGAAAAAGGAAAGGAGGAGAGATTAAGGAAGAGAAAGGAGATGTTTCTTCAGACGTGATTTAAACAGAGATAATGTAGTAACATCTTTGATGGTGGATGGGAGACGATTCCACAGTCGAGCCGCATGGACACTATATGAGTTAGAGAAGAAAGAGGAATTGTGTATGGGTATTAAGAGAGTGCCTTGAGAATGAGAACGAAGAGGTAAACCATGAACTGATAAGCGTTGATATTTTTCACGCAGGTATATAGGAGCGTTAGGACCATGAATTACATTGAACAGAAGTGAGAGGGAGTGATAGTCTCTCCGCTGTCTAATTTTGAGCCATTTCAGTTGCCTACGATAGTAATAATAATAATATGCCCGCCCTTATACATA